>NC_141991.1:173058159-173211607 GCF_049901715.1 Pseudonaja textilis
TGACCACTCTTGAAAATGGGCCCATGGCTACTTTTTATCTTTGGCCCTTTTGTTTTCTCCCCCCAGAGAGGACAGGCACTGCAGGCTGGGGCTGTCCACCATGTTGGAGACCTTCACAGAGTTGATAAGGCTTGGACAGTTCCTCCCCACATGAAAAGAAGAAGCCCTGTCTGGGTGGTTTTCTTGAGATGCCAACAGACGGAAACTGGTGGAGGAGGAGCTCTCTCCTGATGGGGAGGAAACGCCTTCCTCACAGGTAAGAAAGCTTGGCGCAATGCGGCCGATGGAGGCCATGCCACCATTTCTCATGGGAGCGGGCGAAGGCACCCTATCCTTTAGCAATCTTACTGGAATGGAGAAAGCTTAGGGTTTCATATTGTCCTTTGCAGGATTCGCTGACAGTCCTGGTGGGCTCCAGCAGCCTGGGGGATTTGGACTCCTTAGCTGACCTTCTGGAGGAGGAATCTGAGGACAGCAGGGACCAGGGTGCAGAGGCATCAGAGGCCAGTCCTTCTTCCAGTCCATGGGTAAGAAAGACAAAGTTTTTTGGGTTGGGGAGGGATAGGGTCCCTCTCGTCAGTTCTCCTGAGAAGAACTGGGCTAGAGCACTCTGGGCAGTGGAGCAAGGGGATACCCGGCCCTTGGGACAACATCCTTAGGCTAACTCTAGGTTCCCAATCTCTGGTGCGACTGATTCCTTTGCCGCAAAGCAGTAGAGACTGGTGGCCTAAATGGATGTGGGCCCCATTCAATAGGCCCTCTTTTAGGAATTCTGAGTCTCTTTTCCCTGATGGCTAAAGAGGAATTATTGTGGTTCACAGGATTCTCCAGAAGGGGAAGACACCCTGGAGGATGTCAGCAGCCTGGAAGAGGACTCCCTGGACTCCCTGGAATGCCTTCTTCAATGAGAAGAGGTATCTATTTTGGCCTCTTCATGGATCAATGTTTTGCCTTGCGAAGCTTAGTGAAGCAATGAGCTATGCTGCGCAGGGCCACCCAAGTCAGACAGGCCCGAGTGGAGGGTGCTGACACAACGGCGTCCACTGGGGAAGGGAATGACAACCCTCTCCAGTATCCTTAGTAAGAAAACCCCAGGAAAAGTGTCAAAAGGCTAAAAGCTACAATGCCAGAAGATGAGCCCCTCAGATCAGAAGGTGTCCAGGTTGCTACCTGGGGAGAGCGGAGGGCAATTAAAGAAGCTCGAGAAAGAACAAAGTGGTACTAATAGTAGCCCAATAGTGACCCCCGTTCACAATCTGTGGAGGTATGTGTTCGCAGCTGAGGGATTCAAATATGTGTGTGTGTGTTTGTGTGTGTGTGTGTGTGTGTATCCCAGGTACAGGCAAATGTTGATTTGGAGGCAGTTCAGACTATTGAGATAGAATAGACGAACTCATTCTGTTATGAATTCAAAATATATGTTAAATGCTTCTCCCAGTGAGTTTTCCTAGATCTCCAGCATGTTGAGATGGTTCTGAAATAGCTTTGGCAAAAAGAGAGAGAAAAACCATTTTTTGTTTTTATTCATTTCTCCACTTACTTTAACGAGCTGCTTTTCATGCATTGGTTTTGTAGCCCCATTACAATAACCTTTTATGTGTACAGCACAAAGGTCATCACTCCAGTCTTCAATCCTGAAAGTACACCTTCTAAACATCACCTGATGAACTACTCCACCCTTTGGCTAAACTCTTTTGCCAATCCTTCTGAGACGTAACTTATTTCCCACCATTTATCCTGGTGATTCAGACTATGTATCAAACCTGAGCATCATTTAGGTATGATTCTCAGAAGAAGCAAATTTGGGTATTATGAACAGAGACCCATTATGGCTGTTTTCAAAAGGCCCAGAGGGAGAAGTTAAAGGGAACAGAAAAGAGAAATATCACTAAAAGGAAGCAAAAGACCTTTTCTCCTCCCCTCCCCCACCCACCCCGGACTGCTACTTAAACAGAATGAAATTCAGAATGGATCACCCACAAGTAGTTAGGCTGAGACAAACAGACTATTTTCAGAGCTTTCAAGGCAATCTCTGAAGTCAATCCATCTCCATATATGGGGAAATGGGCATTTAAAGAAGGTAAAGATGGCACCATAAGTAGCTGTAGGCTAGTAATTTGCCTGCCATGAAAAAAAAAAGGTAAATAGAGGGGAAGGAGAAGGAGAAAAAGAAGGGGAAAGGAAAGGACAGGTATAATGGCTTGTGACTTTATAGTAATTATTAGTAATAATATATAATAGTAAATAATAAAGACAATAAGAGCAGCAAAGAAAGCATAGGGCATTGGAGAGAATGATGGAATCACTAGGTACTGGGGAGAAATAGAGAGAGATACTAAAGTACCTAAGAAAGGGAAATAACAAGATGAGCTATCTGAACAGAAAAAGGGAAGCGATGGGGAATAAATTACAAATGAATGAAGAAGTCCATACTGTAGAACCAAAGTCAAACTGAATAGCAACCCAGTTGGGTAGTTTATACTTTACTGGGCCCAGCATCTGATTTTATATAGGAAAGCATAATGAGTTGTGGCCTAGTAGCTTGGCTGTGGTTCAGGAGAAAATATTCTCCAAGCTGTGTGTGGATTGCATTCCATGTTTATGTGGCATGAAAGCCAAAGTCCTGTTGGTCTTGGCACCATCATTTCCTTTCGTTGTTCATGTATTTTCTCTCGCACATTAAAAAAAAATCATATATATATATATGATTTTTTTTAATGTGTGAGAGAAAATACTAACAACCATTTATAAGAAGATAAAATACTGGTGCAAAGAGCAGATGCAGAAACACTACATGGAACATCTGCATTTCTTTAGAATACAATTTCTACAACTATTTGCACAATGTATTGTATTATGCAGAGCCACTTGTGTATCCTTCAAAATCTTTCTGAGATCACTTTCAAAGGCTTCAGGCTTCCTCCTTCTTAAACTCTCCCTCTCATTATTGCTTCAAAAACATCCTTCCCATAAATGCCACAGAAATAACTGTTGTACCTTCACCAAGATTTTCACTGTGCGCAAATTCCACATTCTTCAATCCATAAATTTGACATCAGTTATAACTGTTAACTATAATGAGGTCATTCACAAATAAGATACAGAAAGCATGCATTTGCCTCAAATATTTGAATGTGAGTAAGTATCTGTATTGTTAAATAAATGTCTTGTTCTAGTTTTTATTTAAGATTCATTCTTAGTCCATAGTTCAAATAGATATGCTGGATTCCCTTCAAAATTGAATTCCAAAATTTTTTTTTAACACATGTAATGAGCACCTCCCGGTGGCTTAAAGCTGAATAATCTAAATGTATAGAAAACTACAGTATTTTTCCTCTGTATTATCTTCATCTTTCAAAGTTTCTCTCTTAGGCCATATGAGTAAGGGGAAAAATGAGCACTGAGATTTGTTGGAATAAATTTCCTGGAGGATAATTTAATTTCAGACTCATAATTTAGGAATGATTTTATCAGCATGCTGATTGACTCAATTTAGTAGAAACCAATACTGAAATGTAAATACATTCTGCATTTTTTTAACGCTTTGCCTTCAGTTGGATGCAGAACATGTTGTTTCCAATTAATCTTCAAGGAGAAGTAAATGTTACTGATAGGCCTATGTGGGAACAAATTATCTTCCACTTATCTTATTTACAGGCACACTAAGGGGTGTGAGTATCTTGCTGTACAGCCATCATCCCAAAAGTCTACAGAATTCTGGGCTTTCTGTCTTTCAAGTAAATCTACGAGGAGGCTCTAATGAGTCATTCCAACTCAGAAAGTATGGGCAGGAATAAAGCCCACAAGCCAATAACATGAAGGTGAAATGTGTAATAAAATAAAATAACTTTCTACTCTTTTGAAACAGTAAACATAGAGATATCCTCACAATAAATATAAAAAGAATTCTCAAGAATTCTGAGAAAGAGATAGAAAAATAGAAGCCATGTTTGCAGAGAAGAAATGTTTAGTATAATTCAAAGGGAAAAATTGGCACATAGACATGTATATCATCATTAAATGGCATTTTTACTCTTTCCTTAACATAAAATATCATGCATCTGCTTGAAGCCCTACCATAAAGAATAACATCAGATGATGTATTATCTAGCAGTTTTCATAGTTTTTTGTTGGCAATTTCCCTCAGTGGACAACAATTTTGTGAGTATTTTTTAAAACTATAAATATTTGGGCCTTTTTTCATTATCTGATATGTCATTGTAATATATGTATGACATATCTCTCAACATTCCCTTCAGATACATTTTATATCTCTCCTTCAACACTTTTGCAGCTATTTTCCAGTGGAAAACTACCACAAAGCTTTTTTAAAAAGTGGATTTCAACATATATCTACAACTTCAAGTCTCCAGTATATATAGGAGGACCAAATCTTACACCTCCTTTAAGATTATTATGGATTCTGCCAGAATGTTGATTGATATTCTTATTTGTATTTGTGTACAAATTAGCCTAAACCTTTGTATTAGGTGAGTATTTGAGCACATATTTCCAAACATCTTCTTTTACTATCTGTATTTTTAAAAGGACTTTGTTTTTTTTTAATCAGCAAATTGCATGAGAACATTTGGGAAAGACAAAAGTCAATGGCCAACTGAGTTTTGAATTAGTTCAATGGTATTAGCTTTTGGTAGGATTGAATTTCTTAAATTTTCCAATTTATTATGCCTAACCTGCACTTTCCTTTAGTTTAGTTTAGTTTAGTTTACTTTATTGTCATTGCATCTCGTACAACAAAATTAAATACCATCTTCAGTGCACATCATGACCATGACCATGAAAATAAACACAAACACAAACACTTATTTGTTTCTCTGTGGAAGTTTTCATTTTCCTGATAGAATTTTATCACTTTTCCTGTCTTTCAGTCTGCATTGGAATGAACAACAAACAAGATAACACTGCACTTGCTGATCTCACTGCTAGAAAATAAATTCTTAAGTTTCAGGATAAAGCATATCTCTCATACAGCAGCTAAGAATCTTGCTCTCAATCTATTCTAAATTTTTGAAGTACCTGTAGTGTTGGAGGGAAGGGAAGATTTGACTAAAACATATGACTATTGGACTAAAACAGATGCATATATAAAAGTATTTTTTTAAAAAAAGAATTGGTAGAAATGTGCAAGCAATTTGCTAACAGCATTCAGGACCACAAATATGCCTTTTAAAAAATAATGGAATGTTTTTTAATATCCAGAATATTGGTTATAATGGGGAAATGTGGTTGGTTTGATCTTAAATGTTAAACTGGATTGTTATTTGAAGAAAATGGACTTGCCCTGATGGCACATGGGATGTAGGCCAAGAGATGGGGGAAAAACATTGTTTGTCAGATCCATTTTAGAGGCCTCAGCTGGCCTCTGTGGTCACTGCCTGATTCACTCTGTCCTTAGAGTCAATATGTGGGGAAAATGCTATTTATGTTTCCATGAAATAACAACTTGACAGCAATATACTTCAAAAGCCATCTGCAAAAAGTGTTAAGTGCTGGGACACCATATTCCAAACACAGGGGATGTTTTGACTTTAAGGAAAGGAATCTGCTATAACCATGACATGTGGCAGAGCATTTTGGATTTGATCCTCTTTAAACAGATTAAACGGACGGATCTCCACAGAATAGAAAGTTAGCTCTGATGCAAATCAATGGAATGGAGATGTTTAAACATTTTTCTTTTTTTCAGTGCAGGTAATCCTCGATTTACATCCATTCATTCAGTGACCATCCAAAGTTACAACAGCATTGAAAAACATGACTTACTACCAGTCCTCACACTTAAACCTGAGATAGCATCCCCACAATCATGTGATCAAAATTTGTTTGCTTCGCATTTGGCATGTAGTTACAATGTTTGCGATGTCCTGAAGTCATATGATTGTCATTTATGACCTGCCCTTTTGGCTTCCAGCAAGCAAAGTCAATAGGGAAAGCCACTTAAAGACTGCAGGATTTGCTTAACAATCATGGGAAAAAGGTCATACAAATGGGTATGACTCATTTAACAACCACTTTGCTTAACAACAGAAATATTGATTTCAGTTATGATGGTAAGTCAAGGACTAGATGTAATTTAACCTGAGTTAGCTGAAGCAGAAAGCTTGGGAGATGGAGAGAATCACCAAGCTGTAAGAATGCTGTATGATTTAAGTACCGTATTTCCCCATGTATAAGCACCCCCTTTGTATAAGCCACCCCCCCAATTTTTGGACTGTGAAGTTTTGAAAAAAATATTTTATTAGAGAAACAAGTTATGAAGAAAGAAAATTTACAAAGAAACAAAATTCGACGTCTAGATCTACAACTTCGGTCATGACGCCGAAAGCGGTGCGGGCGACGCTAGCAATCTAGGCATCGGAACGAGAGTAGGAACGAAGCATTCAGGCCGATGCCTAGCGTATGCATTTCTATCGTGTACTCGCACTCGTAATCGTATCATCACGTACAATTTTTACAAAAAAGTATAGCATACTGCTGGAAAACCAGTTTATTCCTACTTTATTATTTTATGCATTTTTCACGTATAAAAAGTGTACCTGCTTTGTATATGCCACCCCCTACTTTTTGGGTTTGAAAATTTTGGAAAAAAGGGGTGGCTTATACATGGGGAAATACGGTATGCTGTCAGTTCAGCTCTGTTTCATCTTTGTGTTGCTATGAAGGAACGACTAGGATAATCAAGTAAAATGAAAAAAACCCACAAGGATACTGGTATTATATTGCTGACAGCCTCTTCCTTTCGGTAATTAGCACTTATTAAATTTTGATATTCATATTCTACATTACTCTTCCTCGTTGAGTTCATATTTACTCTGTAATACTCTAACAAATAATAGAATTACAGTCAATACTGAGCTCTTCCATGCATTGCTTGGCAAGCTTTAGCTATGAAAATTGCAGGGTTGATGTTCACTGCCAGATGCTCATTAAAATGTCTTGTAACTGATTTTTTTAACAATTGATTCACCTATTGTTTTCCTAAAGATACTTGGATCTCCCTATTATTCAGTGATAAAATCCCCACCACCTGTTGGGGGAGTCTGTATGTGCCTTTGAGCCACAGACAAATCCCTATAATTTTCTTGACACAATTGTGAAAGTGATTTGCCATTGCCTCCTTCCTAAGATTGAGAGAGAGTTATTGGTTCAAGGTCCACTGAGTTGGCTTTGTGCCTAAGGTGGGACTAGAAGTTATGGTCTCCGAGATTCTTGCCTAATGCCTTAATCACTGCAGCAAATTGGCTTTCTAATTGGTATGTGCTTCCACAATAATAAATGGCATTCTAAATTTGCATCTACAGGCAATGTACTGTGCAGATCACTTTTGTGGCTTATTTTATATTTTCTTTAAAAAGATTTGATACTTTGAAAATGAAATAGATCAGTTACTTTTGTCATTTGTTAGAAATAAATACAAAGGTTTTAGAGTTTGCAATTTGTTAAAGGAAGGATTATTGAAAGCTTAATTGTACTTCAAGAATAATAGTGGGGTATTGGTCCAGAAAGACTGTAAGAAACTCACATGTTCAGCAGTTTTCTACAAATATTTTTCTTCCTAAATTAGAATAGTATAGTGTAGAATAGAATAGAATTCTTTATTGTTCAAGTGTGATCGGACACACAAGGAATTTGCCTCTCAGGCATAAACTCACAGTAGATTACTGTGATTATTGGATGAATGGGTTTATTGTCGTATCTGCATGTGACAAATTCAGTCAGGAAGCAAGACCCAATAATGATGAATGAGTATGAGTATATCTTACCAGAGTCCCTATGATCCTATAGGGAGATCCTAGTTTCCCTCATCATTGTCCATACTGCTAGAATTCATAGAAGTCCACCAACTTATGAGCCATGGGTTTTTTGCCCATGATGTATAGTTTCTTTCCTTCACTATGGACACACCGGATAGAGAAATAGAAAAGGACTTCAACTTGTTTCTTGTATACTAACAGGACTTCCAGAATATGCAGTGGATATGGATTCTGTTTCTAAAGCATACCAACCACCCATCTACCTATATGCATTAAAATTCACAAAGAAGATCACTCATATCTATTTGTCCCATGCTCCTACAAAAGAAATCTAGCTATATATTTTTTTAAAAATACCAAAATGTCACCATCTACCAAACTGACAATACTAATGTGGTCAATGAATGAGTCCCCTGCCATCTGTCATTCATGGTTTGACATGTATGAAAACAATGTTCTGCCTTCTTTAAGTATTTGTCTTTAAATTTAATGGTAAGGATCAGATGAAGACAGTAGAATTCTTATGGACCAGATTTCAAGTGATTCTCCATTCCTATATAATACTAGAGAAAAGTCACTTTGAAAACAGATTAATGGAGTTGGAAGGGACCTTGTAAAATGAACATCCCACAATGGACTTTGAATGACATTTACACTTAAGGAAACAGCAGCCTTTGACCATGCTTCCTTTGACCTTGATCTCAACACAGACAAGGGATTGCCTGCCCCAACAAAGTTTGAAACCACATCAGATACATTTCTTCATGTTTCTGATGCTTTAAAAAGAGACACTGTAAAGCCCAGAAAAAAATTACTATCATAAACTTTGTTTCTCAAACTCACATATCTAAGGTACCTTCAATTTTAATTTAATGATTGTTGCCAGAAAATAACATGGATCAGAGAGCAGTAAGTGTGCATTTTAACTAATCTGGTCCAAAGATTTTTCAACAGCCACTAACTTGGAGAAACATTTATGAAGACAAGAATTGGCTACAGAGTCAGACAATGTCCATGTACAGGTGGATTAGGAAACAATTGTGTTGTAACTATGCTGATGGAGTCTCTTTAGGCAGTTTTATAGATTGAGATCAAATCACTATCCACAAAAAAGGTAGCAAAAATAGCAAAAAGGGAGAAAAATGGGTTATTCCTTCAGAAATGTTTATCCACTTACTGACCAGAATATGTTGTTTACATTTGAATCTGTCCACCTGTTCATTAGGTTATGTGTTTTGGCTGAGCATGTGAAAATTCAAGGCAAAATGGGATATGAGATTCTGGTCAAACTTTCAAGAGAAAGATGAGCATAGAAGATTCCAAGCTATAGGTTTCATCCGATCACATAGGAAGGTTCGTTTTAGGGCAAGAACTTTATTCTATAGAAGAGTATGGTGATGGAGCTATTGGGCCTAATACCTATTTGGGCTATTTCACAGTCTGTCTCACTCTTTTTAAGAATGTGTTAGATGAGTGAAGGGAAAAAAAATCATTAGGAAACAGAAGGAAAACACTCTGAAGAGCATTCCACTGTTAGGGGATATCTATCAGCTGTATAAAAGTTAGAGATTAGCAAATGGTAATAGGATAGGATATTATTCTCCATAGAGAAGGAAAAGCAACCAAGCAAGGGTGTTTTTGTCTTCTCCCACCAGTTTGGTGTAGTAGTGGTAAAGGCATCAAGCCTCAAGTGGGAGATTGGGAGTTCTAGTGCCACCTTAGGCACAACGCTGGTTGACCTCTCTCTCAGTTCTCGAAAAGACGCTAAGCAAATCACTTCTGAAAATCCTTACCCCCCAAAATTGTAAGGACTAATCCAGGCAATGGCCGGGAGTCATAAACCAAAGGCACACATACACAAAAATGTAATAATTTAGGGATGTGTGGAAAATTGTAAATAATCATTGACTAACCTATTATCTACTGGGAGTTATGGCCCCAGAGAAAGCAACTCAGGAAATAAATGGTTTAGTAAAATGCCTACATTTCTCCCTTGGTAGAGTGGGTCATGTAAAATAATCTGAAGGTTAATTATCTGCTAAATCAATTTAAAGCAGGATTGGAAACCTCTGTCCTTCCAGATGTTGCTGAACCAGGACTGAAGGCTGCCAGGAATTGTAATTCAGGAACATATGAACTATCCTTGCTAGTTAATCAATTTCCATGTACTCCTCTTTGCAAATCATGGTACTTAAACTTGGCCCTATTTATCTGTATCACCACTTTGCTTCATTCAGAGTGTAGGTGAAGTGACTTAGACTATCAAGAGGTATTGCAAAGTAAAGATGAGTGAACAGGATGAGTATATGGTAAAGATGAATGAACAGGCATCTTCTCTTACTAAAAGTATGATGTGCATTGTGGGTATTACACATTGATATGAACATTTACTTTTTTCATTAATGTGAACTAAACTGACTGAAATGGTGCCTGGCAAAGAACTTTCAGGAATCGATTACATTTTTCTTCAGTGTAAATAAAGCTTGAAAAACTAAAATGGAGTGATTAAAAAATAACAGCAATGAAAAGAACACATTTTAATCAAAAAGAATTTATTAAGTTGTCCAGTAGACATCTCATAAATTGAGTGTCATTTTGGCAAAGGGGGTAAATAGAGAGTAGCTGAATTAATTGTACAAGAAATGTGATGCTCCAAATGTATTTAACAGAAAGCAGAGAGAATGGGAGATACTTCTGTTATAATTATGCACTCCTTCATTTCAAAGCTCAGGAGCCCCATCTAGAGGCAAAATTACATGACTAGTATTTGCTGATAATGCTAGGTATACAATTTTTGAACAGTGGTCCAAATTTCTCACAAGTGTTCTTCTTCTTTGCTGTCTTCCTTATCCAGGGAGATGGCAGAGATTTTCTAAAAAGATAATTAGGGTATCACCATCAAGATGTGGTTTTAAAATCAATTTGAAGACATCATTTTAAATGTTAGACACAGAGATGATATATCCTTCTGAGGATTTCTTGCCATCCAGTAGGCATTCAGATCTCTGCAGCCTAAATATATCAGACCTATCCCAAATGCATGGCACACAGTAGGATATTTTCCATCAAGATATTACAATATCTATGTTTTTTGCCTTAGGTTTCATTTGACACAAGGAGCTTTTGACACCTGCTGTCCTCATGTTGTTTAATTATGATTTGCCATTTGGCCGTACTCAGGTGTCCCAGAGTCCTCACTTCTTTGCTATATCACTGACTTCCCTATTAAGGTGGGAAATGCTTGCTGTTGCAATATGTCACATTACGAACATACTATGAAGAATGAATATAATCTAGTAGATCACTATCAATTTTGCATCAGCCATATTCTTCAGGTAATAAATTTTAAAATCCAGGTAGTATGTCAACTCTTTACTAGGCAGCTAATTATATCCAATGCTTGAAAAGTATAATTGCATTACTTATTTTTGTTAGAATGCTCATGCATGAAAAGTTCATTTCACTACAATACCATGCTTGTTTCGGTGGGGAGAAGGTTCTATGTCTTGTGCTTAAAGGAATTTTACAGTGGTTTGTTTCATTCTGGAATATTGAACTCTAGCAGGTGCCATTCTAAAAGGCAATAAATACAAGTCTGGTAATGGAATGGATTGCTATAACATAATAGTGCATGAAGTGAAATTTGAATAAAAGTTATCTTCCAAGTGAAATGAAAAAAGTCTAGTAGGGATTTCTTTTTACATAAAATACCTGAATACATTTAAGTAGCTTTTTTCTTTAGCACAGATGGCAGCAGCAAATTATGTTCACTCTTTTTTTAAAAAAGTAAAACAAATGCTGTGAAAATTACGGAGAAGATCCCATATGTTTGGGAAAGATAAATGGAAAACTGTATATTAGGCCTAACTTTGTTTAAAGGGTGCATTAACTAAGTTTAAATAATGCATTATATATAGGACACACACAAACACATAATTATAGTTCAACAAAGACAAATGTTAAAGGTGTTTATATCAGCGGCATGCCAATTGCCACATTTTAAACAAAGGTATATTCATAATTTTTAATGCTTTTGACTTGCTGAAAAAAATTAACAAAGAATATGTGTGGAACATGTGCCAACTGAATTAACACTGATCCAAACAATATTACATCAAATGTCAGCAAAACACAACCAACAGTGCTAAATGCCTGGCTGGATGGTCTGAATGAGTCATGATAAAGTAAAACAAATAAAACCCAGAGAGGATGTTAAGGATGTTGATTTTAGAGAGGAACAAGAATCTTCTTGTTCTGAATTGGATTATATTTTCCAAAAGATGATATATCAGCTGCATTTCTTTCTGGGTAAAAATGATCTTAGAACTGTGATACATGTAATCTCCACATCACTGTCATGCACTCTACCTGTGTTGCTGACTTTAGTGTTGATGGATCAGATACCAAATAAACTAAACACAAGGTAAGATCCCAGGATATTTGCAATTAATAAAAGTTTATTGGTAAAGTCCCAATGCTTACAGTCAGAGAAATCCAAGTCCAGTTGGCCACTGTGGCAGCAAGAAAGGAACTGCATGTAATCTGGGTTCCAAAGCAATTAGGATTGCTTTCATTGAGTATGTTTTTATACCCTTCAACTTCTTTCTCTCACTCATCTAAGTTGCTTAGTGTAGACATCAGCAAGGAAAAGTCACACATTAATGAGCTAACTATCTAGCAGGAACTGGGCACTTAGTTAAGACAAAAGTGTGGGGGGATAACTGGCTTTAAAAAAGAAGTTTGCTATCTTGCAGCTTGGGCTTTAATTGGGCATGCTGTTCAGAAAACTAATTCAAAGGATTATGATTGTTCTTGCAGCTTTTCTTCTTAGTGTTAATTTAAAAAGTGAGTCTCCTTGTGTCCTGAATGAAGCTCCCTTGGGGCAATTTAACTCATTCACACACAAGAGCACTGTTCTGTATCTTTCTGTATATCTAGACAGAATAACAGAATTACAGAGTTGGAAGGAACCCTGGAGGTCTTCTAGTTCAACCCCCTGCTTAAGCAGGAAACTCCATAATATTTTAAACAAAAGGTCCAATCTCTTCTTTAAAAGTTCCAGTGTTGGAGCACCCAAAATTTCTGGAGGCAAGTTGTTCCACTGATTACTTGTTCTAGCAGTCAGTAAATTTCTCCTTGTTTCTAGGTTGTTTCTCTCCTTGATTAGTTTCCATCCAATGCTTTGGACTGGATGCTTTGGATAATAGGTTGACTCCCTCTTCTTTGTGGCTGCCTCTTAGATATTGGAACACTGCTATTATATCACCTAATCCTTCTTCTCATTAAACTAGACATACCCAATTTCTGCAACCATTTTTATATGTTTTAACTTTCAATCCCCTAATCAACTTTGTTGCTCTTCTCTGTACTCTTTCTAGAATTTCAACATCTTTTTAAAATAGTGGTGATCAAATCTGGATGTAATATTCCAAGTGTGATCTTATCAAGGCAATCCACTTCTTTCCCATCTCTTACAAAATTGTCCTGAGTGACAACTGTTTATTCAAAGTCTCATAAAACAGTCCTTCTCTTCTTCTTGGCCTTCCTACCTCCTGGCCATCTAACTCCTGCCCTCTTCTCCAAGCCTCAGTTCCCTCCCCCAACAACTCATTTTCTAGACAATTACTTCTTGGGAAAAACTTCCTAGATCAGCTTCATCTCTGCTAACCAGTTTCCTATGCCAATGTTTCTTAATTGTTCGACCCAATCATCCCTTTATCTGATCTTGAATAATGTCATTAACCCCACAATAAAACAGATGTGATTGTTTATGCAAAACATCATTTTAAACTGGAACCTTGACTCAAAAACAAGGAGATAACAAAAATTGCTCCTTAATCCCCAGGATATTCCCCAATTACCCCCAGTTTAAGAACCACAGTCCTAAACCCTTTGCATAGTTCAGACTCTCTCTGTGGTAGCTGGAGGGAATGGATTCCCATCTGAGCAAAGTTATGTGAAGAGAAAAGCCTGCTACCTTCTGCCTTTACCTCTGACTTAGAAGTTTTCTCTCTTCCTTGGCTGAAATGCTTTGCTTCTTATTCCCATGATCCCTTGTAACTGCTTCTTACCAGGCTAACTCTTCTTTTTCTTAACTATGCCTGCAGGCTAAGCTACTTCTGCTCTTCTCCTTTCTTCCCTATGTAACCTTGTGTCTCTGTGTGCTCTCTGCTTCCAACTACTTCAGGCAACCAAATCCCTAGCTGCTTGCACGATTCCCTTGCTTCTGGCAAAACAGATTAATTTATCTCCCATTTCTACTGTAGCTTTCTGGGTTACAGAGATGAACCACTATTCTTATTGAGGTCATCTGAGTCAGTCGGGCTATAATTGCCCTGAGCTCAGGGTCAGGTCTTCTCTACTGATGCTCCAGTTCTTTCAAATGCCTTTTTTGCTCAACAGAGGGTCCTAATATCCACACTAGTTTTCAAAAAGGCTAATCTTAAAACTCTATTTTTTTAAAAAAGCTTTTTATCTCAATTATTAATGTTAATTAATTCTCTTAGTTACATTTAGTTTTGTTGGCTTAGCTTATTTTAACTGTATTTTTATATTTTAAGTTTTAAATGTGTTCATATTGTAACTTCTCAAAGATTAATAAATGGAAATATAAATTAAATCCAATTTTTTTTGAACAATTAACAGTTTTAGCACTGAAGAGCCCACTCTACAATTGTCAGGCACAACAATTACAGTCATGTGAAGTCTTTAATTATTGCAGGTGGAAGTGAGTTCAAAAGTCCATGGTGGTCAGGTAATGTCTCACTTAATGACTGCATCACATGCCTGTCCCAATTGTAATCTATTGTCTACCAGATCTAGAACCATATCAACTCTTTTGTGATCCAAGGACCCCACTTTTCCTTTGCCATTAAATGTTGGCAGTGCAAATCTGAAAATTGGCTATCTGGTTTCCTGTCATTTTTGAGGCAAGAATCACACCTAAACACGACATATTGATTTTAGCCTAACAAAGGTTTTTAGAAATGGAGAATGTACCAAACATTAAAAAGAAAAATCCTGATCTCGTCATCGCACGTGATTTCTTTCACCCCACCTTCTTTGCATTATTTTACTAACAAACATATTCTTCAATCCAGCTCATATTATATTAGAGGATTTGAGATAGAGAGAAAAAAAAATTACAGGTTTGGAAATCTTGTGTGTTTCCAGAAAAGTAGAGGATCTGAAAAAGTGATATGCACTTGGCTTCTGAGTCTACATAGGAATTGTTCAGCAGTTGGCCAGATGAAGTCAAAGACACTGACACAAACTTGTAGTCTTTCATACAGATATAAATATATTTAATATTCAAATGTACAGCAGCTTTTGTTGTCAGCCAGAAAAGGAAGAACATAAGATAGTCAGGAACATCCTGAGGTAAATCTAAACAGCGTACAGAACACACAGAAGGAAAAAAGGAGGGAAAAAAGGGAAACGCCCCCTTTATGCTTGCAACAACGAATCATAATGTAGATTGCATCATGCATGAGTCAGCACTCTCTAATCACTTACAACTGTGTATTGTAATATATAGTATAAATAATATATTAGTATAAATATATAGTATAAACTAATATAGTATAAACTATTGTACACTTTACAGTTCTGGCTACTAAATTCAATATCCTAACAATCATCACAGATGATGTGACTCTACCTTCTTTGCATCATTTTCCCAACCAACATACCCTTCAGCCCATGCCCATACTATACCAGAGGATTAAAGAAGGAAATGTACAGGATAATTTCCCTGCCACTTGAAATCTTCTGCGTCCTCCAGATCTGTTCCAGAGAATCAGAGGATCTGAAAGAGTGAAGCACATGGCATAGGAGGGGATTTCTTGATGTTAGAAGCTTCTGATGGATCAAAAAAACTTCCATCAGAAGACAGGCATCACGCAGGAAATGCAAACCATTCTTTTGAAGCCTGGCTTCTTAGTGATTTGACTATTATGCTTTTTAAAAATTGAGTGAATTGAATTCCAAAACCGCTTCAGAAGAACAGATTTTTATTTGCAATTTCCCCCTCTGCTGCTACAGAAGTGAGAAGCCGAGATGAATTGAGAAAGGAATGTTTTTTTGTGACAGTGACCTCAAACATCTTTTCTGCTCCTCATTAGAATTGGGTTTTTAAAATTATTTTCAGTTTGTCCAAAGAAGTCAATGAGGATACAAAAATGGTTTTTATATCACATTGAAGATAGATGAATAAATAAAGAGGGAATATTAGACTAATATATATAATCCACCTTCCTTTAAGCTTAAGAAGAAAGATATAGATGTTATACTGTGTCCTGCCACCATGCATGAAGTTTTACATGATCTCCATACATTTGTTTTGAAGGGAGTCATCTTTATTTTTACAGTGCATATCCTGAAAATAAAGACGTTATACCTATTTCTATATATGCCGAACATAAATATGGAAGCACAGTCAAAAGTATGGTTTTGCAGTACAGGTAGTCCTCAACTTACAACCACAATTGAGCCCAAAATTTCTGTTGTAAAGTGAGACATTTGTTCAATGAATTTTGTCCTATTTTACAATCTTTCTTGCCTCAGTTGTTAAGTGAATCATTGCAGTTGTTAATTTAGTAACCTAGTCATTAAATAAATCTGGCTTCCCCAGTGACTGCTTGTCAGAAGGTTGCAAAAGTTGATCTTGGGGCACAAAAGCTATCATAAATATGAACCAGTTACAAGCATCTGAATTTTTATCACCTGATCACGGAGATGCTGGAAAGGTCATAAATATAAAAAACGGTCATAGGTCACTTTTTTCAATGCCATTATAACTTTGAACAGTCACTAAATGAACTATTGTAAGTTGAGGACTACCTATATATCTGTGTTTGTGTGTGTATTTCTGTACTTTTTGTAATTCTTCTTTGCTTCAGTGGTGGGATTCAAATTTTTTTACTACCGGTTCTGTGGGAGTGGCTTGGTGGGTGTAGCAGGGGAAGGATACTGTAAAATCTCCATTTCCCCCCCCCCCCACTAACCTGCTTTCCAGCTCTGTTCTCCTGTGGAGGGCAACAAAAGAAGACCCAGCCAATCAGTTGGGACTCAGGAGACAGAGAATAGATGAGGGCAGAGCCAGTCGGAGATAGTATTTGCTGGTTCTCCAAACTACTGAAAATTTCCGCTACCGCTTCTCCAGAACTGGTCAGAACCTACTGAATACCACCTCTGCTTTGCTTGTATCTTGTTCTGCTCTTATTATTTGGATTGTACTTCATTTGTATCATCTTAATTCAGTAAGTAATTCATTATAGCCCTGTATATTTGACAAATTAAAATCTAGGATCTTTGAGCCCTACTTTGGCATTACATTAACCCAGGACTCCAATGCAAACAAGCAATGAGATAAACTTCCTTCTCCCAATAAACATGTGAGGATTCAACAACCTCACTAACCCTAACTGTGAAAGATCATCAAACAAACAATTGCATCAGTGGTGGTATTCAATTTTTTTTACTACCGGTTCTGTGGGCATGGCTTGGTGGGCATGGCAGGGGAAGGATACTGTAAAATCTCCACTCAGAGATGATATTTACCGGTTCTCTGAACTATTCAAAATTTCCGCTACCAGTTCTCCAGAACTGGTCAGAATCTGCTGAATACCACCTCTGTATTGCATACATTACTCATAAGTATTATGTGAATGGTTTCCAGAAAGAGCTTATTGCAAAAGCAAACAATACTGGGAAATACCATTAATTGGCTATTATATTAGGGAAACTCTCATTTTTTTTCTGAGAAATACGACTTACATTCAGGAGTCCTTGATTTATAACAGCTCATTTAATGACCGTTCAAAGCGAAAAAAAGTGACCTATGACAATTTTCACACTGACAACCATTGCAGCATTCCCATAGTCACGTGATTCAATTACAGATGTTTGGCAAGTGACTCATATTTATGACAGATGAAGTGTCCCAGGGTGATGTGATCAACTTTTGCAAGCTTCTGGCAAGAAAATAAATGGGGAAGTCAGATTCACTTAACACCATGTGTTAACATTTCTTTTGACACCGGCATCACAAGTTTTCTTCCCCAGGCACCCAAAAGGCTCAATTTTAAAAAATAACAAGAAATACAATTATTAAGCATAAAATTCCATCCCAAATCTTATCCCAGCATCCATTTTTGCATTTGGGTTGACAAAAAAGAAATTGTGTCCAGGTGCCATTTTTTCTGACCCCTGCATCACAATTTTTCTTGCCCGAGCACCCAAAAGGCTTGATTTTTTTAAAACACTAAGCAATAGCCTTTTTATGCATGAAATTCCATCCCAAACTCTTTCCCAGTGTCCATTTTTGCATTTGGGTTGAAAAAAAAATGGCATCCAGGCACCTGTTTCCCTGATCCCGGCATCACAAGTTTGCTTCCCCAGATACTCAAAAGTGTTTTAAAACAGTGAACAACACCATTTTTAAGCATGAAGTTCCATCCCAAAACTTTTTAAAAATCGAGACTTTGTCAAAAACTTGTGATGCCAGCATTAGGGAGAAAGGTTTCAGTGCCCAGGGAAGAAAACTTGTGATTTGATATGTTGCAATTATAAGACAAACAGGATTTTGCCAATGGGTAGATTTTAAAAAAGCTTTATAAGCTTGATGTGCTCTCAGCAAAGTCTGTGAAATATTATTGAAGTGCTATCAGTTTGTGCATCTTATGTGTCTCCTTCCTGAAGCCCTAAAGTTCAAAATCTGGATATGGAATTAACAAAGTTGGGGAAAATGTCAAACAGTCTGGAAGACATAGACCTAATCTGATCCAGAAGGATGTGGATATCTAACCTTGTCAGTTTAATTGGGTCTCCAATCTCAAGACACATGGTTGTTTTACTCAAAAAATGGGGGGCTGATGTGACAAGTATTGATTACTTTTAATGACAATTTCTAGTCCTGTAATTTTAAAGGAATTATGATCCTTTCTTTGAATCGCTACAATTTAAATAAGTGCATTTGGATAGATTTCCTGCTAACTCTAAGAAATCATATAGTGTAGCCTTTACATTTTAATGGACTGCTGTTGATTTATATTTCAACTGATAACATGATGTATGCTTTTTTCCTCCTGCTTTGGCTCAACTTATCTTGAAAGATGGGTCAAAATGAACAAGATGGTGGTGTGTGCCTTTCTTCCTTTTGAATGTGTGTGCAATGAGAAAAGGAATGTGAAATTTGCATCAAAATTGTTTGCCTGCCAGCTTGCCAATTATCTGACTCATCTGGCCCCTTAGTGCTGTTATCAGAATATTGCTGATAACAGTTAACCAAGTATATGTAAAATTCAAAAAGTAGTAGTAGTATCTCTCTCTCTCTCTCTCTCTCTCTCTCTCTCGTGTGAAGATACTGTGGAAATAAGTCATGCATATCCTGGATGGATCTGAAGTCCTAAACTGAAATGAGCTTCTTTTTGGAAAGTTCTGAGGTTCACCTAAAGCAGGGGTCGGCAACCTTAAACACTCAAAGAGCCACAAAAGTCCTAACTGGAAGCCCTCCCATTCAATTCTGGAGCCAACTGGAAGTCTGGTTCCCCCACCATAGAGTCTTCTCCTAGTGCGGTGTCCTTTTTCCTCTATCCGTCCTATCAATTGCACAGGGAGCTGCAGCAGGGGGATGAAAGAGCCACATGAGGCTCCAGAACCACGGGTTGCTGACTCCTGGCCTAAAGTGAAGCAGATATAGTTGGATATTTCAGTTCCTCAGGATATCTTGTTATAACATATATTCCCAAACATAAGCATGGAAATACGGGCTTAGCTCAATGAATACTAACAGACACAGTGCTAACAGAAAACTGAATTAATTAAGAAACAAATAGAATATAGAATAGTCTCACTTTTATCTAAATTACATCTTGGAGAGAGAAGACAGTAATAACATTGGAATCATGAGAGAGAAGAGAGGAAGTTACATTTTGTCTTAAATTTAAAGATTCATTGAATTAAGAACAATCCAAGTGAAAAACACATGGAGAGCGTCTGAAGTTTTCCCCACTTATCTCTTACCATTTGGTTTTGTGGTCAACTAGGCTAATAGATGCAAAGAGGTGATGCATCTCTGAAATATCAGTTTCTTTAATCACAGCTCTTTGGAGGAACATTTAATCACAGCACAGATGAAATCATGTATCCAGAGCTGAAGAAGCTTCTTGGATGAGAAGCTAAACATCTTCAAAGAAAAACCAGAGAGTCCAGTTGCCTCTTGACAAAAGCACCTCATAGGAGCAAGAATCTTGAGACGATTGGCATGAGAAATATGGAAGATTTTCCTCCTGGTTATTGAATCTGTCATTTATACTTATATAACTGTCTAGTTTATATTAGACAGTTATATAAGTACAAATCTACTCTCTACTCTATTACCCCATTGCAACCTTTTCTAATTCAATCGGTCATTGAATCCTTTCTTTTAAAAAACAGGATTTAATTATGAGGTTTTAAAGGTCAGATTGCTTGATACACTAATTAATCATTGTTAAAGCAAGTCATGGTCCTATACTGGGTATCACCTAAACTATTTGAAAATGTTGCATATATTAGTGATTCCTAAACTGGAGAGATGTACTCATATGTTGTAATTTGGATCTATCCTGAGAAAAATAAAGCAATGTGTACCAAATATACCTGCATAGGAGCTGAGAATTTTTAACTCCATAATACATCCTAAAAATTGGATTTGGTTTATGTTTTTTTAAAAAATATGGGCTTTAAATGATGACATGAAAGTTTGCAGTTTCCCCTCTTTTTTTGCACACATTTCTGGTAATCCCCATGTCTGGAAATTGTCAACTGATATCATCTGATGCAGTTTTCAAGCTAAAAGTTATCAGTACAGCAGAGAATTTGAACAAATTATCAGCTGCGGCCATAGAATTACAGGCAGAGGTGGGATTCAACCGGTTCTCACCAGTTCACATGAACCAGTTGTTAAATTTTTACCCAGTTCAGAGAACCGGCTAATCCCACCTCTGGCTGGCCCTGCCCATCCCACCCCTTAGAAATCCCCCGCACACCCCATTTTGGCTTCCAGGGTGGTGCAGGAGGCCTTCCAGGCCCAAAATGGGGAACAGGGGTGGGCATTGCGGGTGCCCCCATGGCCCTTTTGGGCTTTCAAGGGTGGTGTAGGATGCCGTCCAGGCCCCAAATCCCTTGGGTGAGTTGGGAATGGAGATTTTGCATGATCATTACTTTGGGATGAATTGGGAATGGGGATTTTGCATTATGATTGCTTATAAGTAAGCAGGAACCAGTAAAAGAGGAATGGAAAAATCCCTATTTGTAGATCATCATTTTTCTGAAATGGCAAATTTTCTTGGCAAATTTAAGATGAGCGAACTTCATGCTGCCTGGGGAATTCTGGGAATTGGAGTCCATGCACGTTAAAGTTGCCAAAGTTGAGAAGCATGGGTCTATACTAGAGATTAGGATTTTCCATTCCTGTTTTATTTAGAGTCTTGTGCAATTAAATAAATCAGTTGTGGGTTTGTTAACAAATGATGATTAAAGCAATATGAACCATTACTGGATTTTTTGTGAGAAATTGAAATTAAAGGCTGATCTGGGTTTTGATGATTAAATAAGGGATTATGGAAATAATGTAGACAAATGTTAATCTTAGAGTAAGAGTTTGATATATATTTTTTCTTAAATCTGTACCAAAGAAAGTTGGAAGTCACTCTTTTTCACTTTTCCTTCTTTTCCTTTCTTTCTTACACTTTCACTCTTTTTCTTTCGTGAGCTTTTTCTTTTTTCAAATCTGTTTTTTATTTGTTTAGCTTTGTATTTTTTCATGTATGAAGGATCAAATACCTAGCCATTATAATTCTACATTCCTTATTTACAGAAATATCAAAATTTAGAATGAAATCCATTAGGAGCCATCTCATAAAACTCAGGTTCTGAGTCCCTCTAACCAAAAAGTGTTTATCAATAGAAGAGAATATTTGTAGCCCAGGGTTGAACTGTGGGTTCCTTGGGTGCTCTCTGAGCGTGATGGTTTTCTTGCAGATGTTTCATTACCAAACTAGGTAACATCGTCAGAATTAGAAGGGAGTGGAGTTTGCTCTTATTTTCAAATATTAGTGGCTTACCCTGTCAGTGTTGATCAGTTGCTTCCCAAAAAGTGTTTTGATTGGTGCCAGGTCTCTACAGCCTCAGGCAGAGATGGGCTATTCTGCACCCCTCCCTTAAATGTTCCTTAAAATGCAGCTTTCCAGCATTCCTTTAGGAACCTGCAAAATGCAAACTGTGATTACTCATCTTAAAATGAATGCTTTTTACATGGAGCT
This sequence comes from Pseudonaja textilis, assembly GCF_049901715.1. Taxonomy (NCBI): domain Eukaryota; kingdom Metazoa; phylum Chordata; class Lepidosauria; order Squamata; family Elapidae; genus Pseudonaja; species Pseudonaja textilis. The sequence goes on from NC_141991.1 coordinate 173,080,241, forward strand.
TCAAAATTTGCTGTTTGCTGGGAAGATGTGTAGCTAAAAGTCAATCTATGTTTCGTGCAGATCTGACTCGAGGGATAGTTCTTCATAATCAAACAAAAGTGTATTTTCTGTGCAGTTCATAACCCTGGCTCGCTGGATCTGGATGTCACAAAGCTAAGCCGACATTTTGTAATTAACCCCGTTTTGACTGGCAGAGTGCTGCAGGAGGCTCAGTGCTGTCATGCCCCTGGCCACACCCACCCAGGCACATTCACCCAGCCAGTCATTAGGGCAGAGAACCTGTTGTTAAATTATTTGAATCCCACCACTGATTACAGGTACATGAAAACCAAGTTAGCAAATGTTATTTTCCAGACAAATTATGTGCAATTATAAAGATCCAGTATAGGACGCCCACTGCTGAGCAACTTGTGTAGTATATTATTTTATGTGCATATCTGTTTCCTCCAAGATGGTAGGTTTCATCTGCCTCTCTAAGGGACATATTGTAACAGGTTTGGAATCTAAGAGCTGTGCTAGATTCCAGTAAGTTTAGTATGGTCTTTCCTGTATGCCACATAGAGATGTTCAATGGCCTGTTAGAAGCCTCTACTCACAGCACGGAATTGCTTCTTCTTCTTCTTTTGCTATTTTTGATCCTAAGCAACCATGATTTAAAGTGACATCAATCCTGAAGGTCCCTTTTATTATCAGAACCAATAGTAATAGCTCTCCCCCCACTCCATGAACATATTCTAGCATTCTTCAGAATTAACTAAGTTTTAGATCATCATGGTAAGTTGTATTCCCCTTCATTCAAGCATCTGGTGAGAAGATTAGAAACACATTCATGGTACTAGCTCTCTTTAGACAATAGCTACTGTTATGCTAACCATTTGTTATTTGGTGAAAGATGTTAAGAAGCAAGAAATGAAAATACATCTTATAATAGATGGGTATATAAAAAATAGAAATCAAAAAGTAAATGTCCATTTCTTTGAAACAGATGAGATGATGTAAAATCAATAACTTATTATCTCTGACATTTCTGCAATGAAAACAGGTCCACCACTTGATGTCACTGTTACTCTTAATGTTTGTTTTATTCTTGGTTGATCCTGATTTTTTCTTTCTTTGCAACAATCAGGCTCTTGCTTTTCTTTGGCTTTACTTTGCATTGTTTTACATACACAAATGATAGAAGCAATTAAAAATCTGCTAATAGTAATCCTTACCTCTGACAATGAATGTTCTTCTGCATTAAAATCCAAACAAACATCAACAAGAGACTGAAGAGTGGGGAACTGATTTGCAGTATGGTGGAGCTCCAGTGATTCAACACTTTGTAAATCGGGTTGAAGTGTTTTGTTATTTATCAGGCTTGGGTGCTTCTATGCTCTTCATCTCTTTCTCCCTTAAAAATTTCTTTTCAAAGGAAAACAGGGTTGCAGGCATACAGTGGCTAATTATCTTCATTAGTTTGTTCTGAATTATTCAAATTGAGAGGTAGGTCCCTCTTAGATTTGTGAGGCAGCATATAAGCCTTAGTAAATACATAAAGAAATAAGGGATAACCTTGATTACAGATAGCAGCCAGAAATAGTGGTCATGGACATTTTCACTTCTGTGTGGATATGGGAAAACAAATCAGACAAAATAAAGAAGCTTAAGGAAAAAAATAGCCCCCTGTCTAAAATTCCAGAGCAGAGCTTGGAAAATATTGCATGGTATTGGAGACTAATAGCAACGACAATTTATTAAGCTTATACGCTGCCTGACTCCCAATGACTCTGGGTGCTTCTCAATAATTAAATCAAAGAAATTACAATAAAGGCAATGAAAGCAAGATTTTTTTTGAAATGGCAAGAAAGACATACTGGATGGAATAAAGCAAAGGAACGTTCAGTCACTCTTGACCTAAACTTCTAAATGTGCTTGAGGCTTAGAAAAATAGGTAAAAAAAGACCTAACCCTGAGAATATTTTTTAAAAGGTATAAAGATCATTCTTAACCCTCTAGTCAAGTAGACTTTTAGAAAATATCTTAGCTGATTGATTGATTAAAATATCCATCCATCTACTATGCTGGACATCTAGGAACTATTGCCTAGAACAGGGGTCTCCAACCTTGGCAACTTTAAGCCTGGCGGACTTCAACTCTCAGAATTCCCCAGCCAGCAAAGCTAGAACAGAGTAGGGAACTATGGTCCCTTCATGACTTGTGGATTTCAACTCCTAGAATTCCTGAGCCACCTCAGAAATTCTGGGAGTTGAAGTCCACTAGTCATAAAAAGGCCATAGTTCTCCATAATGGCCTAGAATAAAATGTTCATGAGTGCTGCTCAAAATCCACAAAGATAACTTATGGAAGACTGTTAGTTTAGTTTATTTTTTATGTCAAGGTTTTATTGACAGGTAACTTCATGAGCCAGCTTTTGAGAAGTTGATAGTACTAAATTAGACATAAAAGCCACTTTCCAACAATAATTGCCTGTCATCTAATCATTGAGGAAGATGCATTTGCAGTGTCCCCTTTCAAAGAAGAATTATTCTTTTTACATTTTGTCACGTTACTGATGTTGTTACTCTTTTAGGGGGGAAAAGGCTCATCTGAATTAAAGTATTTGCAGGTCAACAGGAAATGATATGAGACAAAAGATCACCATGGCTGAAATCCTCACTAGCAAATGTTGAACTTAAATTCTAGTTCAACTCCAGAAAAAAGTAACGAAACTGGAACCTATATAAAGGGAAGATTTTGTAACATAATACGACTGCTTTGTTTATTACTTTTACTCTTAACAGAATAAAGAGCCTCAACATGTTCAGCAACAGCAAAGCATTTAGCCACATTTGCAGGGAATAACCTTGCAAAATTTTCTTTAATTTGCTCACACTGCCTTGACCTTGTTATTCATGGCATAGTAAGAGAAGGATCCCCCAAGTATTCAGCTTTCAGGACTGAATACAGAACCTTAGAAATGGTTCTGTGCATTAAGCAGCACACTAATGGCTCTATGCAAATGTTTGTTGTATGCTTCTGACAGCAGCTAGAAATTTAGAAGAGACCATTCTCAATAGCTGAAATTGCTTTATATTGTAGATTAAGAGCCCAGGTTGGATTCCCTTTGCATTCCAAAGACAAATGGACTTTCAGATTTTATTTTTAAGAGAAAATCTTAGAGAATTTTAAAAAGAAGAAAGAACCCACTCTGAAAGAAAAGCAAATTGAATTAACCATTTTCACATGGTAATAATTATAATTAGAGAATTCACTGTGTGCTTCGGTTTACTATGACCTTGGTATTTAAGTTGGCCATTGTGGCCCTGCTGTCTGACTACAACTGAAACAAAAAGAAAAGGCTCCATTTAGCGTTTCCCATTACTTCTATCCTAATTATACTTGGCTTCCATTTGAAAGCTGTTTGGTGAGAGTCACATGCATTTTTAATCTGTTTACAGGGCTCCAAAAATCTATTCAAAATCAAGCCACCATAATGTTACTGGTTTGTGGTCTGTGAAGCCAATCAATGAAGTGGGTAAGCTGGCACCATTGTTTGTTCAAGATGGGGAGCTTACAATCACTGAGATTTAGATATGCCACGCTAAATTATCCATCAAAATGCTCCGGAGCCCTTCCAGAAAACAAAAACACAAATTAATGTGAAGTTTGCCAGATCTGAATGAAAAAGGGATGTTTATATCACATTTTGGATACATAAATCTGCTAATTTGCCCCTAAAGGACTGCTAACCACAGCTGTTGCTTCCTTGCATTTGATTTCCCCTTGAAATCTGCCTTCATGAGATGGAAAACAAAGCTGTTGGACTCAACTGTTTAATTGGTTGTTAGAAAAGCCACATAACTGGTAGATAATTAAAATAAGAGATCAGTCTCCAAACCTTTTTCCACTGATTGAAAGGATCAGATGGGTTGTTAGCATTTTGTTGGGATCAGGTTGGAAATTAATGCTAAACATATTAATTCATTCTCCAGTTTTTAAAAACTTTTTTCTTATCCATCCACATAAACAACATCATGCAGAATCCCAAAAAGAAAGTAAGAAATAGTAACTAAAAATAAAAGGAAAAATATCTAAATCTAGTTGGTACTGAAACTATTCACCATACCTTTTCATACTGCACCATTAAACTTTGCAAACCATTCTTTTCTTCATGGGTTGGTGGTGTTTTTTTTGGTAACTTTTAATAGGGTATATTGTTTTGATACAATTACATTTATACAGGATTCTATATGGTAGTCCTTCAGGTTCAAAGATGACATGTTGTCCAAGTCACCTTTTTTGCCTTTAATTAAAAAAAAGGGGGGGAATCAAACAATAGCTACAGAGGAGAGAAAGGAATTAAGGAAAAAAGCAATAGAACAATGGTGTCAATCTATCTATTGCAGACTTCAGCATTCTATGGCCTGAGAGCTACAGCCAGTCCTTTGGCTATTCCTGTCCATCCTGCGCCGTTCTACAACCTCGTTCTACGATCATGTGACCAGGGGGATGCTGGAACAATCTTAAGTATGAAAAGTGATCATAAGTCACTTTTTTTCAGTGCTGTTGTAATTTCAAACGGTCACTAAATGAGCTGTTATAAGTCGAGAGCTACCTATATATGAAAATTTTACACAATCGTTTCAATAAAAAATAATCCAACCAATCCATTTCTACCCTAAACATTCTATATATTTTCTAGGGGATATCAAACCTCTTTATCTTACTCTCTGCTCAGTACTGAATCATTCACTACAGAATCGTTTTATTCTCATGAGTGTTTTGCTTCCCTTATATATCACTTTTACCACATTCAATAGCTAGACATGAACTCCATAGTTGCACAAAAACTTTCTAGAATTCAACCCTATTCATCTTGAGCAGTGGTGGGATTCAAATTTTTTTACTACTGGTTCTGTGGGCGTGGCTTAATGGGCGTGGCAGGGGAAGGATACTGTAAAATCTCCAGTCAGAGGTGGGATTTGTCAGTTCTCTGAACTACTCAAAATTTCTGCTACCGGTCCTCCAGAAATGGTCACAACCTGCTGAATACCACCTCTGATCTTGAGATGCTGTTCCTCTAAATAGAATAACATACAAAAAACAGGTCTTCCATTCGGTTATTTCTAATCTACAAACTTTCCGAGTAGCCTAAAACCACAGCAATCAAATTTGTTTATTGTCACCTCTCATATGCCTTTGATCAGAATTCTGGCAAGCACTTTCCTGGCTGCACTTGAAAAAGAAATCTCTTTTAGTTCTTGCTACCTAGCTATTTGTAACAGAGCACAATAGCAGCATTTCTCTATAAAGTATAGATGAAGTTTTCATACAGAATGTTGAATGCTTTTTCCTAGGATTCATCTCTCCCCACACCCCCATTACCATCATTCACTGAAGTCTAACATGAAACTTTTCCCTAACTATGGAGTCCTAATTCCAAAAGCACCCGTAGCAACCTAAAAAGTCATCAATTTATAAATCATCTTCCCATTTCTTTATATAGTTACAAACTCAACTCCAAGAAATCAGACCACCTGCATTCAGATCTATTGTATCCTTCACTTAATTTTGCACAACATGCATACTTTATTCTTTTCATTTTGTTCATCAATTTACACTATATTCCTTTTACTTTCTAAGTTGCAGTCTTCCATTGATGGCCACTGTATGGGCCAATAAATTCTGTCCCCTGCCCGAAACCATACCTTTGGTCAATCAAAACTTTCTGCTTTTTAATAATATCACAATACAGAGGACATATTGAGTAACTGTATCTGTCTCACGTGTACCATTCCTTGTTAGTACTAAGAATAGTATGTCAATTTTGGTACGTTTTGGCTGATATACAAAAAATGCAACTAAGCTCAAGTATGGTCATTGCATTTTGTGCACATTAAGATCTCCAACCTAGAAACGAACTTGCCCAAATTCCACCCAGTCAGATGATATGTAAGGTATTGACATATACTCAAGATGCAGGCAAAAAAGTAAAATAATAATAGTAGTACTACCAAAATGATGTTTTATTCATCAAAACCCACCGAACGATCCAAGTAGCATGTACATTGGGTTGGCTAGCTTTCTTAGATAATATTTTCACGTTTCAGCTGTAAACATGAAAATATAGGTGTATTTATTTGGGTTATATATCGGCTGAACTCCAGATTCTCAGATCAAGCAGAATGATCAAAAAGAGTTGTCAATTTCTTTGAATAGAACAATCAAATCTTGTTTGACTGTTGCCTTATAGATCTTGGCCTGTCTGAATATCAGTCAGTTGATTCAGAGCTCATGTACTACAGCAGGTGTACATAGCAGCAAGAAGAGAGAGAAAAGGTGTATTTTATATCAAACACTATGGTTAGAAGATTGGTGGGTTGTTTTTTTTTACAAAATACCCTAAGGTATTTTGTTAAGCGAATATAAGCTAAATACAGAGTTTCTATCTCTGTTTTTGTCTCCAACTCCTTCTCCTTCCCTTCTCCTTCTTCATCTCCATCTCCTTCTCCTTTCTCCTCCCTACATTACAGTCCTCTTATTGTATGTATTCTCTAACTTGCATTCATCTTCTTAGTAGGATTCCCTACTAAGGGATGTGTCTACTCTTTTGGGGTTCTTTCTAACAACTTAAAGTCCTCCTTTTCCTGTTTCATGATTAGGGTATTGTTCAGTGGTGCAATTCCACTGATGTAACAACCGGGTTGGTGAGCGCACACTTTGCGCATGCACACAGCATTTAGAAAAGACCATTTTTAGTTTTAATACTTACCTTCTGCCACAGCCCCAGTGAGTAAAACAACTGAAGTGTAGCAAACCACTCTGCCACGTGAAACAAGGAAATAAAGCACAGGAAAAAGTCAGGGGCATGTGGGTGGGGCCAAATGATCACCAGAACTACCAGTTTGCCTGAACTGGTCTGAACTGGTAGAATCCCACCCCTGGTATTGTGACAGAAGACAGAGGGAAAATTGGATCCGGTGACCAGAGCTCTAACTTCAGATTGGTGCCCTTATAATCAGAGCAACTTTGGTTGCTCTAATCACAGTGTCTTCACAGATAGAAATGTCTTGAGAATGAAGTTTATATGGGTTACTTAAAAAAAACAAAACTATAACTTATCTCTTGCTATGTGATGGCATTTTTTTTTTTTTGCATTGTGTTAGATAATTTATCTATTTTTTAAATTGCATTTATGGAAAAGTCTAGCAAATTCCTCTCCCCCCGCTCCAAAGAAAACCTCACTTCTTTTTAATTCAGTAAAGGGAACAATCATTTTTTGCAGTAAAGGCTGCAAAATGTACCGCTTTACAAAGCCTTGGTAAGACCACCCCTGGAATACTGCATACAGTTTGGATCATCAGAACATTGAAAAGATGCTGAGACTCTGGAAAGAGCGCAGAGAAGAGCAGCAAGGGATGATTTAGGGCAGGGGTGGGCAAACTACGGCCCAGGGGCCACATCCGGCCCATTGGTCTTTTTAATCAAGCCTGCCGAAGATTGGTACAGAATTAAGGTTTGATGTGAATGATTGAATGATTGCATTCATTTGATTTTGACTTGTAATGACAGGCATTTCGACACCAGGTGGCGGCCCGTCTGTCAAATTGTAAAAGTCAATGAGGCCCGGGAGCCAAAAAGTTTGCCCACCCCTGATTTAGGGGCTGGAGGCTAAGACATATGAAGAACGGCTACAGGAATTGGGTATGTCTAATCTAGTGAAAAGAAGAACTAGGGGAGACATAATAGCAGTGTTCCAATATTTGTGGGGCTGCCATAAAGACAAGGGGATCAAGTTATTTTTCAAAGCACCTGAAGGCAGGATAGGAAACAATGGATGGAAACTAATCAAGGAGAAAAGCAACCTAGAACTAAGGAGACATTTACTGACAAATAGAACAATCCACCAGTGGAACGGCTCCAGAAATTGTGGGTACTTTAAGAAGAGACTGGACAGCCACTTGTCTGAAGAGGTATAGCATCTCTTGCTTGATCAGAGGAATGGACTAGAAGATCTCCAAGATCCCTTCCAACTCTGTTATTCTATGTCTATGTCTATCTTCATTTTCCTGGCTGGTTTCATACCCTTTGAGCTCTTCTTGCTGCAAATGTCATCACTATGCCAAAAGAACAAAGTTCACTTGGAAAATATGCACCCCAGCTTTTAAAGAAATGTTGCTTGAAAACTGCTGACTTGATTAGCATGTTTCATGCTACCCTGCTTAAAAGCAGAACAGTTATAATGCTCCATGTTCTTGCCTTAATAGACTACAGAAGAACAGAGCATCAAGGTGAATCAGAGCATCAAGCCGAATCAGAAAGCTACTCAAGTGATTGTTTTCAAGTGTTCCTAGAATTCTGGATTAAGTAGAGTTCTGCATTCCTTAATGTATAGATTTTCACCTACTTGAATAAGTAGCAGTGCGACGGCAAATTCCGTGAATAGTAAAATTCAGAAAAATGCTCCTGTAAGTTATTCGTTTTGAAAGGCAATACTCAATTCCCTCTTTGTGTGTAGATTGCACTCAGCTGCTTTCCCTCCATTGCTTGTACAGGTAGTCCTCAATGTATGACTGCAACTGAGCCCAAAATTTCTGTTGTTAAGCAAGTTAGTTGTCATGTTGAGCTTTGCTTCATTTTTATGACCATGGTTGGTTGGCATGGTTGTTTTCTGAATCACTGCAGCGGTTAAGTTAGTAAGCTGGTTGTTAAGTGACTCTGGCTTCCCCATTGACTTTGCTTGTCAGAAGGTCACAAAAGGGGATCCCGGGACACTAACAACCATCATAAATACATGCCAGTTTCCAAGCATCTGAATTTTGAACACGTGATTAAGCTGTGGTGGTGCAGTGGTTAGAATGAAGTATTGCAGGTTAATTCTGCTCCACAACCTGTAGTTTGATCCTGACCGGCTCAAGGTTGACTCAGCCTTTCATCTTTCTGTAGTCACTAAGGACCCAGATTGCTGGGGTCACTATGCTGACATTTGTAAACCACTCAGAGAATAGCAGCCCCCTCTAAGCAGTTTTACAGAGTCAGCCTATGGCCCCCAGCAATCTGGGTCCTCATTTTACCCACCTCGGAAGGATGGAAGGCTGAGTCAACCGTGAGCCTGGTGAGATTCAATCTGCCAAATCGCAGGCAGCCAGCAGGCAGCAGAAGTAATCTGCAGTACTGAAGTCTAACCATCGCACCACCGAGGCTCTTTACAGCATTACAAAATGCTGTAAAGCTCTATGAAGTGGTATGTAAGTCTAAGTACTATAGCTGTTATAGGGATGCTGCAATAGTCATAAGTGCAAAAAATTGATGTAAGTCACTTTTTCGGTGTCCTTGTAACTTTGATTGGTCACCAAATGAATGGTTATAAGTTGAGGACCTATACTGCTGGTCCTAAAGATCCATGCCCCTCGCAATAAGGGGTGCTTCCTTCAAGGTAAACTGTATGCTTCTGTGCAATCTGGCACATATCCTCATTTCAATGGTTATGTACTGATTTACACAGTTTTAACATTTCACATTTTCTGAGGTCATAGATACATGAATAATAACTTGATGGCGTTGGACATTGCTTCACACCAAGCAGCAATTAATCATTCTTCTTTTGATGTGGTGACCTTTTCCCATGGACTTAAACATAGGAAAAAGCTCTGAATAAGCAACAACAAAACCTACTATAGTAGACTACATGGCATGGTTTCATTTTTAATATTTTTAATATTTTGCATGACATTAGGTATAATATATTGCTTCTTTCCCGTTGTATGCGAACGGTAGTTTTGAGTACCGCCTCCCAAAACTTTTTGTTTCTTCAAAAGCAGCTATTCTCAAGGATATTATTTGCGTTTTATAGAGATACATGACCACTCAAGGCCTATGTGTTTGAGGTGCTGCTGCTATTATTGTTATTGTTGTTGTTATGATGCTGATGCTGATGCTGTGGTGGCACAGTGGTATTGCAGGCTAATTCAGTTCGCTGCCTGGAGTTCGATTCTGACCAGCTCAAGGTTGACTCAGCTTTCCATCCTTCTCAGGTTGGTTGGTAAAATGAGGACCCAGATGGTTGGAGACAACATACTGACTCTGTAAACTTCACAAAGAGTACTGTAAATCACTACAATATAAGTCAAAGTGCTACTGCTATTTATATGGAGGAATATGAAAAAGCAGAGGACAAAACATGATTCAAGATTTAAACTTGAAACAGAACACTGGATCATGAACATGTACAGCACAAAGGTGGTATTCAGCTGGTTCTGACCAGTTCTGGAGAACCGGTAACGGAAATTTTGAGTAGTTCAGAGAACCGGCAAATATCACTTCTGACTGGAGATTTTACAATATCCTTCCCCTGACATGCCCAGCAGGCCACGCCTACAGAACAGGTAGTAAAAAAATTTGAATCCCACCACTGGTACAGCAGCTTCCTATGATTGCATTCCGGTTTCTTGTCCCGATAATTTACTGAAATGAGAATCTATTTATTTATTTACAGGGGGCTTGTAGGCCATTCTAATCAGAAGCAAGCAAGGTAAAATTGTCCTTTCATTAGTAATGATTAAAAAACAATATGAAACTATAATCAGCAATCTCCTGGAAGACCTGGAAATAAAACCAATCAGCAAAGCACAATTAACAACTTCTAACCGTTGGAGGGAAAAACAAATAATTTAGGGCTTGTTTAAATGGACTTAATAGAATGCTTTAATGGCAAAAAAGAAGGCTATATATGCATTTCGAGGGAGATCCTATTTCAAAGGCACTGACAGAGAAGGCATATTTCTGAATGGATGAAAGCACTGGAAAGCCCATTCTTTTTTTTAATTTTATCAGGTGGGCAGGGTTAAGAGATTCTACAGATCTCTAGGTCCTCAGCCACGAAGGGCTTTAAAAGTGACTATTAGCACTTTAAATCACACTTGGAAAAATGAATCCAGAAAGCTGTAGACTTGGGCACTCTTCACAAATGCTTCTGAATCATGGGAAGAGTGAAAACTTCTACCTACATTTTTGATTAAGTACAGTTTATTATTGAGAGCCAGTTTGGAGTAGTGGTTACAGCCAGTGGTAGGATTCAAATTTTTTTTACTAACGGTTCTGTGGGCGTGGCTCAGTGGACATGGCATGGCTTGGTGGGTGTGGTTTGGTGGGAGTGGCAAGGGAAAGATACTGTAAAATCTCCATTCCCACCCCACTCCAGGGGGAAGGTTACCACAAAATCCCCATTCTCTCCCCACCCCACTAACCTGCTTTCCAGCTCCGTTCTCCTGTGCAGGGCAACAAAATAAGACTCAGCCAATCAGCTGGGACTTGGGAGGCAGAGAATAGGTGGAGACAGGTCCAGTCAGAGGTGGTATTTGCTGGTTCTCCAAACTACTCAAAATTTCTACTACCAGTTCTCTAGAACTGGTCAGAACCTACTGAATACCACCTCCGGTTACAGCACCAGGGTACAAACCAGGAGACTAGTGATTTCTAGTTTTCTCTTAGCCATAAGCACAGCTGGGTGACTTTAGACCAGTCAGTCTCTTTCAGCCCTAGGAAAGAGGCAATGGCAATTCATTTCTTATCTTCTCATATTGTCAAGAAAACTGAGGTAATTTGTATATGTAGTTAATGGGAGTCAAGGTTGATTTGAAGACTAAGAAAAGGGTACACTTTTGATAGTATATCAAAAGCTAAACTATCATTTATCTTAACTGTGGGATATTGGTCTGAGGTATGAGACTGAAAGGCTTCAAATGAAGAAATTTAGATGTTTGAAAAAATATTAATCAACAATAGGGAAGTGAACTTGCATGAAGGATAACACTTTCTTTCCAAATATTTCTGGTTATTATTAAATAATTTAAGATCCTTTTCACTCATTTAGCATGAATGATGTTTTCTTGCAGTGCAAGTTGAAGAGTGAAGATATGAAAGTAAATGACCCATAGCATGATTAAACAAATGCCATTATGAAGCTGCAATAACCATTAGCAATCACAGATTTATATACAGGCTTAGAGAGACTGCACTAATTTTTTTTAAAAAGATAACACATAATATACACTTATTGAACACTTAAGATTTCCTAAGGTACTAGCATATGTTACTGTCAAAATTCAGAAAAGCATTATCTTTTCAAAATGGTGAGCCAGCTATTTAATAGGGATGGGGAAAATCTTGTAATCACTAAGAAAATCAGTTGGATCGAGAAATGGTCTTGATTTTGAAGCCAGGCTACCTTCTTCACATCCCTTCTGCAGCCAATATACAGATTGGAACACTCTTAAGTTTCAGACGGCTCTTTCCCAAATCAAGTGATGCAGTTCAATGACTGCATTCAGATGTGCAAGCACCAAAAAATGTGTTAAATGTAAAATGTTCCATTCATTTTTGAACAGTGAATACACCTGAATATGACAGATGAGGTATAGATTAATTTGTCCTGTGACTGATTTGTCCATCTCTACTGTGTTTATTTGAATATAGCTGATGAACATTTCAAAACCCTTTGTCAGATGGCAGAAATGGGTAATAGTTGTAATAGTCAAAAAATGTAATAGTTTACTGTTTTCCTTGAAAGTCACATGTAAAAAAAAAAAGGCAGCATACTGAACATTTAAAAACGAGTATTTGGGAAACCTAAATAGAGCCCAGGTTCATCTGGCATCTTATTGGCTGTAAGCAGTACCAAGAGTGTCAGTCTCTACTGGTTCATTGGTTTAGCAATTGGACTGACAGATGTTTTTATAAAGGTCGGTATATTAATCTGAGAAGGACAAGGAGAAAGGATATATCTGAAGACCAGCTGATCACATAAGCTTTCATGGATCTCTGCTTGTTTTCACCCGACGCTTGGAGGAAAATCCCAAGAGAGCCTTTCATGTGTTAATAGTTATTTGTGGGTGGAATGGAGAAAGAGAAATGGGAATGGTAGAAAGAAATATAATTGTTTTGTACAGTGAAGGCAAAATTGTAAGAATATTCAAGTAGTTTTCCTTGCTAAGGAGTCTCTTTTTAATAGCTTTGGTACAAAAAGCTTCTTCAGAAAGGCCTGTATTGATTTAATACTGGCCAGTAAATAAATTATCTAATGAATTTTATTGCCCTGAGGTAGGAATATGCTTACACAAATAATTGCTTTGGCAAGATGGAAGAGAGAAGGAGATGCAGGAAAGAAGACAAAAGAAAGAAAGAAGTAGAAGCAAGAAAACTACAATGTGATAAGAAAGTTTACTGTTCGGTTCTGTAAAAAAAGGTCTAGTTTTCCCAAATGAATTTCTGTTCTCCTGCATTCAAATCAGTCTTATTTTTTTTCCCTCTAGGTGAAAAATAATATGTCTCTGGGAATAGAAATGATCCCTACTGTTTTAAAATTATTACCTGATTTCTGATTTCCATTTATTCTTCTCCTTGGATATAGCCTTGTCCTATGTTTTATGAGACATTGCAGCTGGGAAAACATATATATAAAATTGAAGAATGGGTGTACTAGGTACAATGTTCTAGAAGGTATTTATCCACTACATACAGGAGAACCCTTAGGATATCTCTTCCTTTGCCTATCTCCTTGTTATAGGATCTTTCCCTTTTATTTCTTCTTCTTCTTCTTCTTCTTCTTCTTCTTCTTCTTCTTCTTCTTCTTCTTCTTCTTCTTCTTCTTCTTCTTCTTCTTCTTCTTCTTCTTCTTCTTCTTCTTCTTCTTCTTCTTCTTCTTCCTCTTCCTCTTCCCTTCCCTTCCCTTCCCTTCCCTTCCCTTCCCCTTCCCTTCCTTCCCTTCCCCTTCCCTTCTTCTTCTTCTTCTTCTTCTTCTTCTTCTTCTTCTTCTTCTTCTTCTTCTTCTTCTTCTTCTTCTTCTTCTTCTTCTTCTTCTTCTTCTTCTTCTTCTTCTTCTTCTTCTTCTTCTTCTTCTCCTTCTCCTCCTCCTCCTCCTCCTCCTCCTCCTCCTCCTCCTCCTCCTCCTCCTCCTTCTTCTTCTGACGTGATTTTTTTGGTCATTCATTGTTAGAGTTGACTGCAAGATAATGGTCACATCAATGTGTCTAATAAATAAAATAAATAAATGACTCAGCCATTCACTAAGCTGAGAGGAAGAATATCTTCCCCCCACCAAGTATATTTGATAATTTGATACCCTTTTGATTTTAACACTCCAAAAGAATCTTTCCTACTGTTGTCATCTCATTCCTACTGAGACTTTCTCCAAACAGTGTTTAATGTATTTTTGAGGGCAGTAAGATAGACGCTGCATTCCCTTTTATGCAATCAGAATTGAAAATTCACACAGAGAGTCTTGCTATGAGAAAGTTTCTTACCAAGTATTCAAGACATTCCAAGAAAACAATAGGAACTCGTTCACTTCTGCTGAAAATTATTCAATAGGTATAGGGGTGGGATTCAAAAATCCCAGCGACCAGTTCACTGCCCAGTTGCTGGGTGGGTGTGGCCATGGTGGCCACTTCCAGTGGGCCTCCAGAGCCCTCGAGAGGCTGTTTTTGCCCTCCCAAGGATCTAGGGGCTTCCCTCTGGCCTCTGGGAGGGCAAAAACAGACTTCCCTTTCCGGCCCACCAGAAGCCGGAAACAGGCCCACTTTGTCACTTCCGGTTTTACTGGAAGAGCCATTTTTTGCCCTCCCAAAGGTCTGGAGGCCTCTCCCGGGCCTCTGGGAGGGCAAAAACAGCCTCCCACAGGCTCTGGAGGCCCACTGGTAACCAGAAACGGGTCCATTTATGGACTTCTGGAAGGCCCATTTTTCCCCCTCCCAGAGCCTCCATGCAGACCCTGCACTTACCTCCATTGAAAATGAACTGCTTGGAGACTCCTGGGAGGGGCGGGATGGGGTGGGAGGGGTCAGCTGAAATACCGGTTCGGTGAACCAGATGTAACTTTAACATCCAGTTCACCCAAACTGGTCCAAACCAGTAGAATCCCACCCCTGAGTAGGTATTGTGCTAATGAACATTTAGATCTAGGACCAAATATTATCTCATAAATGTTTGGGTACAGAAAAACATTTTTATTATTTTCTAAAACTGGATAATATATGGGCCTACGATGTTTTTTCCTAGGAGAAATTTATAATCAAGAAACTGTCATTTAGGAGGCACCATTCTGAACCTACTTTAATGCCATTACCAAACTATGATTTCCACAGATGGTACCAAATGGAATCTCTGCTCGTCACTCTCCATTTGGTTGGGAGTCACTAAGTATCTCACAAGCATCTAGGATAATGTTTTATGGATCAGTGGTCATGTGGCTATTTTTCAGGCTGAGTAATAATAATTTACTACATGTGGCTCCATAACAGTGTTTATAGGGAAGGTTAAAAAAAAATCAAGATGGTGATTATGGAAACACAGTTAAAGCATTTTGTAGATTTGTCAGTGTTGCATGAATGATGGGACAGGGCTCTGACTGTCATTCTGACTTTTTAAGAAACACCCATCTACACACACACACCTTCTTCCACTTATTCCTCTCCTCTCCATCTCAGGAGCGCTTCTGCGACTCTTTCTTTATTTTACATGGTTACTTAATATTTCCCAAATCAGAAAATTGCTACAACATAAATGACAAAAACATTGCAAAAGATATCTAATAAAATCAGTGTATGCCCTGCAATGATAGCAAATCTAAGTTTTAGAATGGCAATCGTTCCTTCCTTGGAAGTAAGATGGTTGATAAAATATGCAACAAAGGGATTGCTTAAAGTAAAGCAGTCCTTGACTTACAACAGTTCATTTAGTGACCGTTCAAAGTTACCAAAAAAAGTGACTCATGACTATTGTTTTACACTTATGGCCATTGCAGCATCCCCATGGCCACAAGATCAAAATTCAGATTTTTGGCAATTGACTCATACTTATGACAGTTGCTGTGTCCCAAGGTCATGGGATCCCCTTGACCTTCTGACAAGCAAAGTCAATGGGGAAGCCAGATTCACTGAACAACCATGTTATTAACTTAACAACTGAAGTGATTCATTTGACAACTATGGCAAGAAATCTCGTAAAATGGGGCAAAACTCACTTAGCAACATAAATTTTGGGCTCAGTTGTGGTTGTAAGTCAAGCACTGTCTGTATTATTGTCTAGGTCATGAGTGTCAAATTTCCCGTGTCATGTTGCCATCATGTGATATTTCGTGACAATTTTTCCCATTCGGGGAGCTGGGGTGGCTGTGGCCTGCACTGACACATCCAGCCCACGGGCCACCAGTTTGACACCCCTGGTCTAGTTGAACCAGAGATTGGTGTCTCCTGGTACTTGCAGACACACAGAGTTTCTCCTTCTTGTAGGTATCAACTAATTGCAGTTCACACTTGGACTAATTGTTCCCTCAGAAACAATTAGATGATGAAAAGTTATTCAGTCAGCATCCTTCTAATTTCGGAAGAAAATCAAATAAATTTAATCAGGCTAAACCCAGCCAGAGAAAACAAAGAGGCACAATCATTGCTTGACACAATTGAAAGGAGGTAAGAGTGTGATGAAGATAAATTCTTTTTAAGAGGCAATAAGACATGAAAGCAGGAAGATGGCTACTGATTAAATTGCAAACAAAAGCGGGCTTTGATTTTACTCTTGAGTCTAGAAGATTTTTTTAATCCACAGTGATGGTGGAGTGATTCCAAGGAATTCCAAGGCCTGCAGAATTGTTTTTTTTTTTTTTTCTAGACGATGACTCTATACTTTTTTTCCTTCTTAGAATTAAACAACTCTGAATGCATGAGCTCATTATTTTATTGGAAGGCTGCATTTCTATGGGTCACTTATGATTTTGAAGAGGAGGACATGCCTCAGCAGTTTCGGAACAAGTAGCCTGTGCTTTTCCAGCACACAGCAGAACTCCAGGAGAGAGGAACCTCGGAGGCTGAATTTTCCTCGCTGTGATTTCAACCTTAATATGCAGAGCACGACAGGCAACTGTCATGCCATCAGCATTTCAGTTAACAAAAGAGATCACTAGCTGTGAGTCAGCACAAGCTGACATGTTCCACATATGATGTGCAACTTTTGTGCAGGCTGGTAATCTGGCAATGGTGGATAAAATTTCCACAATCTCAGTATTTCCAAAGACACATTGGAACTTTTTCAGGCTTTGATTTAGCAACATTTGTACGTGTTGGGGATGATTGCTTGACAGTTGAGATATGTGTTTAGAGGATATTAGAATTTTAGGATATAAGTTCAAACCAAACCAAACCCATGATTCATGATTTTTTAAAAGTACTGAGCTTCTTTTGAGTTAATGAATTGTTTCATAAGAATAATTGAACTGTATAATAATTGAATAATTGAACTCTAGACATCCATTTAGAGTAGGGGTTCCCAAACTTGGCAACTTTAAGACTTGTGGACTTCAACTCCCAGAATTCTGGGAGTTGAAGTCCACAAGACTTAAAGTTGCCAAGTTTGGAGACCTCTGATCTAGAGTGTCAGTGGTCATTATCATGACTGACATCTTCACTTTCTTGAAACCTTAGCCTTATAGTTTCTCTTAGTTTAGTTCATGTACCTGCATACTTCTGTGATAGTTATGTATTTATTTATTGGTATCCTGCCTTTATTATTATTTTTTACAGATAACTCAAAGTGATGAACATATCCAACACACCTGCCTCCTCATATTTTTCCAACAACAACTCTGTGAGGGAGTTCGACTGAGAAAGAATGACTGGCCCAAGGGTCACCCAGCTGGCTTTCATGGCTAAAGAGGGACTTGAACTCATGATCTCCCACTTTCTAGAGCACAGGTGTCAAACTCACTGTGTCACATTACCGTCATGTGATGTTTCATGACATTTTCCCCTTTGCAGAGCTGGGGTGGGTGTGGCCTGTGCGTGATGCATCTGGCCTGCAGGCCGCCAGTTTGACACCCCTGTTGTAGAGGGATATATAAGTGTAGTGTTTGTGTGTATGACAAAAAAGGGAAAAAAAGAGTAAGGTTAGTCTTGATTTATGATTGGTTGCTTAGCAACCATTCAAAGTTAAGACAGATCCCCCCTCAAAAGATACTTATGACCTGGATTTGAAGTTTCAATACCTCCTGGCTGAGAGATGACTAAATAATCAAAAAGAAAGCGCTCACATAACCCTGAGCCACCTCATGACCAAGATTAGAATAAGATCCTATTATGCCAGACATGAGGATTTCATGTCATGTGATCACATTTTGGGCCCTCAGTATCCCATAGTCATGTTACTGCAATTTATACTCATTTTCAGCACCCCACAGTCATGTGGCTGCAATTTAATACTTTTTGGCCTGTAACCAATGTTTATTTCTAATGTCCATTGTGAACTATGGTTTCCCTTAAGGACTGTTTTATGTCTCTCATGTTCATTTAATGACCACCACAAAAAAATGTCATAAAATCAGTCACAATCATGTACTGACCTGCTTAAAAATCAGTCCAATTTATGGCCACAATTTCGGGCTCCATGATGGTCATATATCAAGAACTGCCTGTATGGATATTATAAAACATATCAAAGGTATCCAATTACACTTAACTTAATCTACCTACAGTGAAAGCAACTTATTACAATGTTTTGAATAAGAACAATTTTGATTTTGAATAAGAACAATAAATGGATTTATGCATTGTTTTTCTTTTCAATTATATTAGGCATTTTGTATGATGAACTATATTATAAAAAAAGATTAAAATATTTTATGACACCTATATAAGTACTGGATGTGGGTTAGCTCTTTTGTATATGAAGCACACTTCAGTAAGATATTTTATGTACTTCAGTATTTTAACAGCAAGTAAACTGTCTCAGATTAACTCACGCAAGGAATAATTCTAACCGAAGAGCCAGAGTCAAACCAGGGAAATTATTTCTCAAGTGACCATATAAGCAGGGTTTTTAGAGGTAATAAAATCCCTTCACCACCTACTCCTGTCACTATCACTGAGTCAGCCACAGCAACCTTGCTTTGATAACCTATGTTATCAAACAAAGTCTGCAATTATGTTTGAGGCTGTTCTAAACCAAATATTTTCATCGAAGTACTCACTTTTCCCTCAAGTCTCCCTGAGGTGAATTCATAACATCTGATTTAATCAGATGAATCAAATCAATTTGAAGGGATGATTTGATTGAATCTCATTTGAATCACTGACTCAATTTTGCTAAAGGACACCTGTTTGTTATCTAAAATTATATCAGATGTTCAGATAATTTATTTCTGCAGACATCTTTTGTTTTTCCTTCTCATACACATTAAGTACTACAAAAGAGTGTAACAGAAGATAACCTATGGCATGCAAGACTAAAATATTATGTTTCAGAATCTAAAACAGTAATTTTTACTACATTTTTTTTTAAAAAAATCCAAAACTGAAATTCACTTTCCTGCTCATCTTTCCAGAATTAAAATGTTTTACAATTCTGGCATAACCAACTGGGGTATGTTCGGATGGATTTTTATCATCTTCTATTTCAATCACTGTAACTTGGAAAAGGCCTTTTCTTCTGGTGGTATGGCCTTCTGTATCCTCAACATCTGAGGAATAGTCTTCAAAGGAGATTGTGAATCATTCAGTAGGTTCCCAAAGGAAGGTCAGAAGAGAGAGTTGTACCATTTGAGTGTAAATCTGATTGCACAGAGCTCTCAAGCTGCGAAAGTATCACTCAGCAGTAACAAAGAATCAGCATTTTATGCATGGCCTTTTAGTACTTATCCAGAATTCTGTAGGTGAAATATGCTTCATTTTATCTTAAACAATATTGGATTTGGTTCCTAATCCAAAATTTGTTGATATCTAAACATAATACACAAAATGGGCACTGTTGTATACTTTTCAATTATTATTGTGCTCACTGTTATCACACAATTGAATTTAGGAAAAATTTCACTTTTCTTCTGCCCAGTCGACCTCAATGTGATATTTGTTTTTACACTGACTATTACTCTGAGATCCACTGATTCTCCATACTTTGTTTATCATTTAAGATTCATTATTACAACTTCAAATTGGAATGGGCATATAAGAGCTGGCTGTGCAAATAAATCAGTGGAAACACAAGCTCTTTTGAAATATCTATCTATCTATCTATCTATCTATCTATCTATCTATCTATCTATCTATCTATCTATCTTTGGTTATTCGGGTTTTCTCCCACATAAGATCTGTGCTTCACTCTGCTTCACTCTGAGAAGCACAGAGCCGAAGACACAAGCCTGAAGATGATGAATGAGACTTCATCGAAACGTTGCCTAGATACTTCCAATCTTATGCGGGAGAAAACCCGAATAACCAAAGATCCACATACAAATACCCGCGAGAACCTCAGAAAATATATATATATATATATATATATATATATATATATATATATATATATATATATATATATATATATATATATATATATATATTGTGACTGAAAGGTTTGAGCCTGCTGTGAGCTTTGAGTCTGATGTATCAAAAGACACAGGGTCGAGTGATGAGGAGAGTTTGGCATTGGAATTGGAGCCTGCTCTAATGAGAGATGCAGACGTGAGCCAGGAGGATGAGGGAGTGTCGGAAACTCACTCCTCTCCAGAACCTTCCACTTCAATCATGCCTCAGGTGTCAGCAGCTGATCCACAGAACATACCAGAGTCCTTGAGTTATGATGAATGTTGGGTTGATGCAAGGACTAGATGTAGGTTGAGACGTCAAGCACAATTTGAAAAGAAACATCAAGTCAGAGACTAATTAGAGAGACTGACACGCCCCTCCAGGGAATATAAGGAGGCATGTTAGTTAATGGCCCTTGTCTGGATCAAACTTCATTAATTACTACGCAGCGTTGAAGAAGCCTTCTGTTCCTGATTTATCTTGCATTATCTTGGCTTGAAGACAGTTTCTGGGAAAGCTGCCAACAACGATTTCAGAGACAAGTTAACTCTGTGGTTCCTGGTATTATTTGTTCGTGTTTATTTCTTCGGGACATTTGGACTCTCACTTGTGGCTACAAGTGAGACAGAACATATATATATATAAGTTTTCATGGGTATTTATATGTATGGTATGTTTGGCAGCTTTGTATGGTAGCTTTGTTTGGGTATTTTCCCACATCATTACAGTTGTGCTTTCAAAAGTTGTAGCAACGTTTCAGCAGAATCTCATCTGCCATCATCAGGCTTCTGTATTGTGTTCATCTGTGAGTCAGACTTTCACAGCTGTTTCTGTTTTAAATTTGGTGCTAGCCTACTGCTGTGATTTTTCTTCATCCTGATTGGTTCGGAGACTTGGTCTGTGTGTATTGGTCTTGGATTTTGCTGTGTTCTGCTTGATTGGTGTTTCTAATATCTAATTTTCTAATTTTGTTTCATAGTCTTTTCTATCCATTACTACTGTGGCATTACTTTTATCTGCTGGAAGTATGATTATGCTGCTGTTCCTTAGGGCTTGCAGGGCTTTTAGTTGCACTTTGTGCAAGTTGCTTTTGGGTGGTTTGCTTGTGCATAGGATGTTAGTGACTTGGTGTCTTATTCTATCAGCTTCATCTGTATTTAATTTAGTTAGGCTCCATCATATGTGGAATGGAATCCAGCCTAACTAAAAATTGACAGACCTACTCCAAGACTCCACATACAAACCCATAAACACGGACCCAACCACATATCTGGAAAAAATAACCAAGAAGAAAATTATAACCAGCCACATGAGCAAAGAGATCCAACAGATGATCATCCCAAGAGAAAAATCTTCCAGATGCCCCAAACTATACGGCCTCCCAAAAATACACAAAGAAGGCATGTCTTTCAGACCCATAGTCAGCTCCAGAGGAGCACCACTACAAAACCTAGCCAAATACCTAGCAAAGCAGCTACAGCCCCATGCTGAAGCAGCAGCTTCATGTGTACAAAACTCATACCACCTCTTGGAAATGATCAAAGATCTACATGTGGAACAAGAAGATCTGCTTGTAAGTTTCAACGTGGTTTCACTATTCATTCAAGTCCCAATAAAAGAAACCCTACAAATCATCAAAAATAAATACCAATCACCCAAACACCTCATGGAACTAGCAGAACACTGCTTAACCAACACATATTTCATATACAAAGGGCAAAGATACAAGCAAATTGAAGGAGCCCCTATGGGATCACCACTGTCATCCGTCATTGCAAACCTGTTCATGGAAGAATTCGAATCCAGAGCCCAAGCCAATGCCACCCACAAACCCAAACTATAGTTAAAATACATTGATGACACATTTGTTATTTGGCCCCATGGAAAAGAAAACCTAAACAATTTCCTAACACACCTAAACAGCACACACCCCAAAATCAAATTCACTGTGGAAATGGAAACAAACAACTACCATTCCTAGATGTACTAATCTACAAAAAAAAAAAAAAAAAAACAGATGGCACACTAGGACACACCGTATACCAGAAGAAAACACATACCAACTATTACCTCAACACCCAATCCTACCACCACCCAGCACAGATAAACTCCGTGGCCAAAACATTAATCGCCAGAACCAAATGCCTGGCAGACAAGACACACATAAAGACTGAACTATGCACCTTGACTAAAGTACTGACAGCCAACGGTTTCACAAAAGCAAAATCACTGGCCTGATCCACAAAAACACACTGAGACATAATGGAAACCTAGAAGATGAACAGACCTATGGAACAGCTGTCCTGCCCTACATAAGGAGTACTACAGACAAAATCGGTAAGATACTACACAGGCATCACATCAAGACTGCCTTCAAAACAGACAGAAAAACAGCAGCCATCCTAAGAAACCCCAAAGATGAAATTGACCTGGAAAACCAAGGCATATATGAAGTCCCCTGTGCATCATGCCCTGCCACATACATTGGACAGACCAATAGAAGAATAGGTACCCGCCTGGATGAACACAAAAATGCAGTAAAAAAGCTGGAACACACTTTCTCACTAGTCCGACACACGAAAGCCACAGGTCATAGCATCGACTTCAACGGCACCAAAACCCTAGCCACTATAGAAAACCCCAACCACAGAATTATCAGAGAAGCCATAGAGATTGAAAAAAGACCTGAAAGCATGAATAGAAGAGATGACTCCACCAGACTGTCAATTATCTGGAAGCCTGCACTCATAAACAAAAAAATATCCACACCATAAGCCAGGCAAACACCTGGGCACGAACAGACCCCCCCCGACCCCTCCAGCTCAGACACACCCCAACCAGATACCCAGATGAAACCTAGCTTCCTAATAAATGATAGCCTGAGCCAAGCCACACTAACAGCCTCCAATACAGGAAACACAATGTTGCCAGCCAATCAAGACAAAAAAGCCACAAAACAGACAGATGATATTAGAAACACCAATCAAGCAGAACACAGCAAACTCCAAGACCAATAAACACAGACCAAGACTCCCAACCAATCAGGATGAAGAAAAAACCATTCTGGCACAGCAGTAGGCTAGCACCAAATTTAAAACAGAAACAGCTGTGAAAGTCTGACTCACAGATGAACACAATGCAGAAGCCTGATGATGGCAGATGAGATTCTGCCGAAACATTGCTACAACTTTAAAAGCACAACTATAATTACATGGGAAAATACCCGAACAAAGCTGAATACCAGTATCTTGGCATCATTAGCACTCTTTCTGAGAGTAATTGAGATCACTTGCAGGTATACAGTATCTGTGCCCTCAGGATCACCTGAATAGTGCAAATGGGAGTGAAATCTGCTTGCAACTGCCTAAATGACTCTGTAGCAATCCAGAAATAGGTACATAGATTGTACATCGTTCCACTAGATGAATAGTGACCTTCCTCTTTCTCAATACTTCATTTTTGTGTTCTGTCAGCATGTGGAGTCTTCATTAGGGGGATGGGAAGCATTCCTCTTTTAATTTCTTTTCTGTGCCTTTTGACCAGGTTCTGATGCCCTTTTTTTTGTTGGTTTGTTATTTTGCTGATACCTCCTCCCTGTGTGTGGCTAGCGCTGTTGTTGTCACATATAAATATCGACCTTGATGAGCCCTGAAAATAGCACCGCTGTTAGAATCAGAGATTACAGCTCCTAAAACCATTATGAAAGAAGCTAGCTCAAGCACTAACAGGGGAACATTTATTAGAGAAGTCCAATTAGTACTGACTTAACCAAGAGACATTTAGCCATGATTGATATTAATGCTCTCCGGAAAGGTGACACTTTCAGTGAACAGGTTGATCTAGGTCTTCCTGTTCTCTCAATACTCTGCTGTTACCTAACAAGCAAAACAGGAACAAGAAAGAAACTGTCATCAAGCCACATAAATGCCTGGAGTTCAATGCCTTCTTGCTATTCATTCCATTGATTCCCGTATATTTACCGTTCATCCTTCACTCTATCACTCTGATTTCTTTTATCCCAGAAAGACTGGTGATTCATCTCTCATAGAAGGAGATTTGCTCTCCCCTTAACTAATCCGCTGCATTAAAATCTAATTTGTTCACTGCTCAGTAGTTCTGCTTTGATGATTTACAGTGATGTGGGCTTATGTGCTTCCACCTTTTCTTGTATACTTAGTAAATGTCAACGCAGCCTGATTCAATTTTCTCTATGTAATTGCATAATATCTAATAAACTGATAGCAACTCAATGGAATGGCAGAAGTCAATATGTTATTTAAAATATCTATTAATAAAACTAACAGGAAGTATGGATTTAATTGAGACAGGAAGATGATGTACTCAGAATATAAATCTTTTTCCTTCACTTTTTCATATTGTTTTCTTGATTCATGGCCAACCCTGCATCAAATAAGCACATTTTGCTAAATTTCTAATTTATGTTGGAAGAACCTCTGCTATATGGCTTTTGCTTGTAGCGTATCACCTCTATTACTAACTTTCCAGATGTAGTTCAATGTTATGAATAGTTGGACGTGAATGAACTACATTCTAATAAATTAATCGGAGTTGTCAAGTGTTTGAATGTTGATGGTGACTTGGAAGATAATCTTCCAATTTTGGAAACAGGCAGATTTTTAGATTCAACACTTGCAGGTACATTTCAGGAGATCCAATGTCAGTTGTGCAAAGAATTATTGGTTTAGATATTTTTTAAAAAAAAATTTTTTACTAAAGTAATTTTTAACAAAGTAAAAACAATACAAATTTAAAGATAAAGTAAAATAAAAGTGATAAGAGAAAAGAAATGAAGGAGAAAAAAGAAAGATATAAAAATGGCTTTCAATCTTTATAGTAGTTATAAATGCATTTATATTTATATTTTATTCTCTCTGTCTATGTTACATTATGGTTACTTTATGACTCATTCTTTTATCATGCTACTCTTTCTAATCATCAAACCTATAACTCTTTCTCTACACCCTGCCCCATTTTCAGCAAAAAGTCCATAAGGGGTTTCCAATCACTAGCAAGCATTGTCTTCTCCCTCCCTAATTTTGCCATTTCTGCAATTCTGTCACTTTTATCAACCATTCCTCTATTGTCGGTGCTTCAAAGCCTTTCCACCTTTGTGCATTTAACCACAATGCAGTGAGACCATGTTGACCTAGATATTTGTGGAATTTGTCCTATATGTTTAATTAAAATTCCTAGTTTTCTGACTTGAACTTTGTTCTTCATTGAATTTTCGTTTATCCTGTGGTGTAATCCACATGGAATCAGGCTGATAGAATAGTGTTACCATTCCAAAAGGGTTTATATTAGAAACATTTAAGGGAACCATTTTGTTACAACAAAAAGGATTTCATTGCTTTTGCCTTATTCTTCAAAGCTACCCATTTTTTCTTCTGAACTTTGTTATTAATCTTATGGATGTACAGTCTATATTTTTTGCATCTCTTATAGTTCCATTTTCTTGTACTCTTCTGCTACTATATATACATGCATACATCTGCATCTCCATATACTCTTACTTTTTTCTGGACTTTTATACCTATGATAATCCCCTCCAGCCCATATTGCTCCACCACCATTTGGATGCTTACTTCAATTGGGTTTGGGAAGGTGTCTTTGCCATAGGAATTCTGCATTAGTCTGTGGTAGCATCTTTACAGTGGCTTTTAACATTTTGGATCAGTCCATCTTGCCAATAATTTGGGCATTATCTGGGTTTTATGATTTGTCATTATATAGATGACTTGTTAGGAGAGGCTTGCTGACTAATGTTGACTTTCTGAGTCCATCTCCCTTCTGTCCTGTCACTTCTGCTCCTCAGGTGGCCCTAAAGCTATGCCACTTTCCATTCTACCAAGACATGTGGCTCAAGATTGACACAGAAGTTGATCACTATTAATGTTCCATGTCACATCACCATGAAAGTGTTCTTGTATTAATTTTTTCAACACTTCACTGCTTGATTTGAGTTCTCTCTCCATTTCTACCTTTGTTTCTTCTTTTTTTCCTTCTTCCACTCACTTTTGTTACAGAATTTCTGGAGTCTTACCCTTTTATCCTCACTTTTTTTTATTTTAGAAAGTAACTGCTCCCAGGAACAAAGCTGAAAGATTTGGGGTCTTATACAACAATAAGTTAGAGACCACAGGCACACCATATAAATGATACTAATTGCTTTATTTAAACTATTTCAACAATCAATTCCCATTTATTCTCATTCACTCATTCTTATACATCATACTTCAGCCCAAGCTGATGGACACACGTTAGGGTTTTTGGAGATGGATGACCCAATTCAGAAGTCTTTCAATGAATCTTTTGATTCCACCTTCCTTTTATCTTCCAACTTGGCCTGCACTGTTTGGCAGATTTTGCCTCCAGATAAGTTCTTCTATGGTGGAATTTACTGTCAGGCAATTTGTTCTTGAGTGCATATTCCCTTTTCCAAGGGAATCACAATGTTAAATTATTTCCAGATACTTACTCAAATAGACTCCTTCGCATTTTTCACTGTCTTAGAATGACTGATCTTCTATTGGTCTAAACTGGTACTTGCTTTCCCATGGTCACAAATGGTATCTTGGATCATTTATAACACCTCTTCTTTGTTGTCCTTTTCAGCTTCCTCTTCAGCTGAATCCTTTTTAAAGGACTAGCTTGTTGCAAAAGATAAACATAGGGGCCCTTAAAAGAATTAGGGGGCAAAGTGAGAGTACTTATGGCTACATGTCTTTCCTTTAATAGATTTTTTTTGGTAACAATGTCTAATAATAGTGTCCAAACTTGATGAAGCTGAAAACCATTTTACATCTGAAAACATCATGTCCTAGATCTATTTGAACAGATCCCACCTACTTGTTTGAGTTCTGATTAATGAAAAAGATGATCTCTCACAGTATCAGGTGACCTAATAATGATGTAACTTATTGCCCCAAAGATTGGGTTTATCAGTGCTACAGTCTGCTGTGATACAGAGACATTGACCAGAAGAAAGTGACTGGCTCTATTCATGTGCTCCATGTGAATTAACTTCTATTCCTGTTTATCTTAAATTTCTCTCCAATTTGGATTCAGGTTAAGCAGCTTGCTGCTCTCTGCAAGACACTCTTTCCCTGAACTGCATACAATCTGGAAAAAAGATAATTTTAGAAAAGCAAGACAATTAGCAAGAAATCTCCATGACTGCAAAGTTTCCTTGAGGGCATGTTTAAAAACTGGATTTTGGCTTTTGGATTTTTAGCTGCCTTTATTTGTCTATTTTAGGTGTTTTATTTTTCAGCCTCACTTTACAAGGCACTTTTGCCCAGACAAGAGTTTAATATAGTCTTGGAGATTACACATTGAGGGAGCCATGTTGGCTAACTATGAGTGCTCTTAAAGACATAGGTGCTACTGAACAAGCCCTGGATGAAAGAATAAAACTATGGGAAGGTATCCCATATGTACTTTTTTCTATAGGCAACTGGACTTTCTGGTTTTTCTTTGAAGACATTTCACTTCTCATCCAAGAGATTTTCAGCTTCTTGGATGAGAAGCGAAATATCTTCAAAGAAAAACCAGAAAGTCCAGTTGCCTCTTGAAAAAGCACCTTTGGGACAACTATGATCTGGATGACTGAGAATCTCCATAGACATGTGGGAAGGCATGAATTGAGCAGTTAATGGAGGTTTTAAAGCAAAGATCTTGCTTGGAAGTTCACAGAAGTATCATTGGAAGCCAAAAGTACTGTCTTTGAGATGTCAGTGTCAAGGAACATAATATCTGAAGGTACATTGTACAAGCTATTTTCCCTTGAAGAGACTTTCACTGATATTGTCTCAGTAAATCTCACAACAATCTGTATTGTTTAGGCCATGTTGAAAACAGAAGGATTTGCAGTCTTCCCTAAGAGAAAAGAAGATTATGTGTTCAGATAAGAGTTAATCTATGGATTTCTTGGGTCATAATTTAACTGGGTATATGATGGAAGAGGAAAGATTAGCAGAATTGCCACTGAGGACCATTTTGAACTGCAGTCTGAACTGCTTGGTCTCCCATGCTGCTCTTGACATTCTGAAGCTAATTTTAAACACTCCGGTTTACTTTGCAGGTGAGTTGGCAGAAGACTGGGTTGAATCTCAGTCTATGCTATGGCCTCTGCAGGCCCTGAATGATCACCCCTTGTTTTTTTTCCCTCTCATCAGCCAAGCCATAATGGCTAGGCCCTATGTAGGCAGATCTCCCACCTGTTGTTTCCAGATAGGGATTGCTCCCTCTACAATCATCCCTGATCTTTTCCTTTGCTTTCCCAGATATTTGCTTACATGTATGCCTTCATACCCCCTTTCCAAATTCTACGACTTGGTACAACACAGATTCTTTGTCTTATTCCATTCACTAGATCATCATCAAATTAATGGACCATTGTTGCAAGACAGTAAATGAAAGGCAACTGCTGACTAACAGGCAACATGGAAAACCATTAATCCAGGATGAAATGGCTGCATGGGGCATCAACCAGACAAAGAAAGGTGGGGAATAGTAGGTACTCTAGCCAACTGGAACTGGGACTGTCATTTAGATCAAAAGAAAATATTGCAGACCATCCATTTAGAAAGGCATAAAATGTCTTGGGAAAAAAATAGCATTTTTGAAGCTTCCGAGCATGGGTGGGAGATGCATTAGCTATGGGCTAAAAGTGAGTAAACAGTGACATGTTTCTGTGCACAAAAAAATGATGGATTGCTAGTAATGGCAAAGGCACAAATAAACAATATCAATCTGTTCCAAGTCTGCCCTCTTAAAATCTTAAACTTAAAAATTGTTTAAGTTTGCAATGGAACTAGCAAACTTGAAAAGGATAGTGATTCACTCATGGATTTGTGCAATTGACAACTATCTTGGTAGAAGTATGTACAGAAAAATTGGTAAAGAGATTTATTTTTGCAGATACCTTTTCGCTCCTTGTACCTTGCTTTCAACCATTCCAATTTATAAATAGTACTGTCTTGAGACAAAAGAAAAAGAAAAAAAGGGAGAATGGGTGTAGAAATTAGGTATGGCCAATCTAGAGAAAAGAACGCCTAGGGGTGACATGATAACAGTATTCTAGTATATGAGGGGCTGCCACAAAGAAGAGGGGCTCAACTTATTTTCCAAAGCACCAGAAGCCAAGAGAAGAAACAGTGGATGGAAATTAATCAAGGAGAGCAGCCTGGAATTAAGGAGAAACTTCCTAACAGTGAGAACAATTAACTCATGGAACAGGAAATTGAAGACCTCCAGCTCTATTCCGATTGATTGAGTTGTCCCATTCCCTATATTTCACTGGTGGTCCTGGGATCTTCTCTTAAATGCTAAAAAAGACAGAAACAATTTATCCACCTACACATTGGATGTTCTTTGTCCTGACTTCTTGTCTGCACTTACCAGTTCTTAGATTACCATGGCAGACGCGTAGCTTGAATTCACACAAAATTGATTCAGAGAAACAGTTACACAGGCTGAGAATTCACATGGCTGTTTGTTCTAAGCAGCAATCTTTGATCATGTGCTTCTCAACACCAGAGTAATGGCAAAGGGTTTGGCCTCTCTTTTGAGGGAATCATCAACCCTGATTATACCTGCTTGACTTTGAGATACTGACATTTTCATGAATAAACCATTTACTTGTGTCAAACCTAGAAATAAATTTCTAGAATTAAATGGTTGGAGGAAAGGGACAGTGAGACACCCTTGGAATCATTGGTAATGTAAACTGCATTTGCTCC
The DNA here is from genome assembly GCF_049901715.1 of Pseudonaja textilis. Taxonomy (NCBI): domain Eukaryota; kingdom Metazoa; phylum Chordata; class Lepidosauria; order Squamata; family Elapidae; genus Pseudonaja; species Pseudonaja textilis. Next base: position 173,110,332 of record NC_141991.1, read on the forward strand.
GTTCATATATTTAATTTGATCAAGCAGAATGGAAACTTCTCATCTGGGAAAAAAAAAAAGCATTAATGAATAAAGCTGCTGTGGGAGATTTTATATATGTCTAAATTTCTTAGTCCATCATTATTATATTATGGAATTTGAACCAGTCACTAGGTGATGTAGTAGAGGCTGCAATCATTAGATGCTCTAGAGAGGTGACAATTGTTGACAATCAACTAAGCATATATAAATGACTCTAAAAACATATATTTAGAGATGAAAAGCCTAACTATAACAAGTTGGTAGGGAAATCTTATCTGTAAATATAAACATTTTTTATTATTCAATATATATTTAGCTCCACCTAGTCCATTATACAGTCCAGAGACTTGCTTTAAGAAGGAAATCATGGAAGAACTTATTGGATTACCTCAAACTTAAAACAACAACAACAATCCACAACTCCATTCTCCTATTGAAAGTCTGATTAGAATTGAACTAGATCGAAAACTAGATCCAGCTCCTCAAGTATATGGCCAGGAAATGGAAGTGGTAATAAGGGAATTCCATTGCAGATCTCCCTCCCAATGCTTTAAAGGTGGCAAAACCATTATGAGAGTGATTGGAGTCATTGGGATCTGCACTTTTCCAAGGGTGTCCTTTGAATCAGCACTGCCGCACGGTTCCTAGAACTTACACTTTTCAAGAGCCTGTCATGGAAGGAAATACTTTCTGGGGGAAAAAAAGTGTTCCAAGAGTCCCTTCGGTTCTCAGCAGTGGTAATGTTATAATGACAATGTCACCAGCAGAAGAGAAGCCTTTTTAGCAAAATTGAACAGGCATTGTTACTATCAGCACAAGATAGTCTCTGACAATTGGCTTTATGGTGTATGCTGCAAGTTAATTAGGAAGGAAATAGTAAATAAAAAACTGCAATTGGCTTACTTCTTCAATTTAAAAAAGCCGGTTAAAACCAAATTAACCACAAGTCAAATGTCTGTCGTTTACTACTATGAAACAAAATATTTCAAGATCCAAATGATTCATTAGGGCTTTGGTAGAATGTACTCTGCTGTCGTTTAGCTTTGCTCCCATTGTTAACTGCGCTCATCCATATGCAAAAGAAATTACACAATTTTCCATCCTTACTTTAGAAGGAGCATGCATTAATAGGAGAGTGGTTTGGCATTTCATTGCATCTCTGCTGCTGTTTCTCAGAGTAATTGAAAGTCCATGGAAGATTAAGACATCGGGGAAAGGATTATAAAATGCTAAAGGGATCTACTATATGATTTATATAAGCAGGGCATTTTGTTCTTAAAGAAAAAGGAGTGGAATAATAAAGGCATGGAGGAGACAAGATGCTTAATATTGGAGGTCCAAATCCAAGAATTTTGACTTTTCAGCATCACATTTCCTACTATTATTATTTATCATGTGGCACATACACATCACATTTTAGTAAAAACGCAAAAGATAAAAATACAAAATATGAAATATAAGGTCTGAAATATTATAAACATACGTACAAACACATATACAATATGTGGAAACAACGTTGGATATGGCCTCCCGTTATGTTGAAGTTTGCCTTGCAAACCGGGAATAGGATTTGACTAGCCCTGACCAATATAGTGGTGACATGATAGCAATGTTTCACTATTTGAAGGGTTGCCACAAAGAAGAGGGGGGGGGTCAACTATTCTCCAAAGCACCAGAAGGCAGGACAAGAATCAATGGATGGAAACTAATCAAGGAGAGAAGCAACCTAGAATTAAGGAGAAATTTCCTGACTGTTAGAACAATAAATGAATTGCCTCCAGAGATTAAGGGTGCTCCTTAATCCCAGAGATTAAGGCAATACTGCAGGTTTTTAAGAAGAGATTAGATGACCATTTGTCCAAAATGGTACAGTTTCTCCTGCTTGCACAAGCAGTTGGACTAGAAGATCTCTAAGATCCCTTCCAACTTTGTCATTCTGTTATTAACTAACCACACATTTCATATATTTTTTTGAATTATTATATGGATAACATTGAATTTGCACTGGCCATGGTAGAATGTGCAAATGCAAATAAGTGGGGAGGGGGGAATATCACCACTGAATTGTAACTGTGGGGCTGAAAAGCAAACTATCCAACATATAGAGACACAATGCCAAAACAGAACCTATAAGGGAGACTTTGTTGATTTCCTGGCAATGACAAAAATGGAACATCTCCCACTGAATACAGAGGCATAATGGAATACAGAAAGTAAGGATTTATTCCGTGCTCTCTCTTTATCTATTATTCTGCCTACTCTTTCTGCAAGAGATTGCTCCTTTGAGATAGTCGGTCTCAAGTAAACACAACAGATCATGTTGCTCTTTAATTCTTCCTGGAAGGCTTTGGTTAGCTAGATGCTATGCTTTGCCTATTTCTGTAGTGTTTATTTTTCTCTTTAAACCTATTCATAAAGCAAACTTGTTTCATTAACTATCGTCCTGATCAAGTTCTCACCTTTTAGAACATTCCCATGAACTCACACTCACAAGAACGGTACAGCCTCCATCACTGTCAAGCCCAAATATGACAAATAAAGAATTGGACTTGGTTGAAAACAACCAAGTTCAATTCTTTATTTGCTTACGGTATTCCTAATAGAAATATTCTTGCCTGGCTAAAGCTAGAACCTTCTAATCTAATAGATATGTTCTTAAATATTCTAGAGGAATATTCAGAGTGGTTACCGTGAACCTCTTCCTCCTTCCCCATCCAGATCTAGACTGTGCAGTCTCCTAGGTTGGACTTCTCTCTGGAATGTATTATATACCCCTCCTCCCTGGAAAACCGCAATGCTTGTGCCAGGATCCCCCCTCCTTCTCTAGGTGCATATTCCATCATATCCCCTTCCTTTTTATTATCTGATACAATTTTTTTCTTCTTGTTATAGGCCAAATTATAATTTATACTGTTTTGTAACTGCTATATATCATTTTCAGAGGGTATATATACTGTAACCTTGTGAGCATAGGGTTGTTCTGTTTTCCCTTGGTGGGAAGCCCAGTAATTGTAGTTGTACATGTCAATAAAAAAAATAATTTGTTGTGTTTAGGTCCAAACACTTTGATTTCTTGTTTAACTGGGCACTTTCTCACAATAGCCTGATATAGTGAGTAGCATTGGAAAGCCAAAAAGTCTGGGGAGTTTCCTAGGTTAGATGCACCTCTGCCACACTTGAAGGTCTGTGATCCCTGACTTTGTCCTTTTTCTTTCTTTCTTTCTTTCTTTCTTTTTTTTGTAAATTTTATTGGTTTTTAAAAACAAACATAAACAAACAAAACATAAAACATAAAAACATAAAACATCTTTTTTGAAAGCAGCATAATCCTGGGTTACATCTCTTCGTACAGACACAAATTCAAGTTCATGCTCATTTTTATATTCCATTCCATATCTTATTACTATTCTACATTTTCTATATAGCTTCTCCCCTCTTTTAACTTTCTTAATTTTATTTTATTTATTTCATCTCAATTCAAATCATTGTACTTATATTCTTTGTCTGTCCTGTTTCAACTCTTTACAATCTTTTCTCATTAAACAAAATTTCTCCTGTAATCACTGATTGGAGTATAATGCCTTTATATCTTTCCCCTAAAACTTAATATAATACATAACTTCCATTCGGATTCTGCTTGGTACATTCTAAAATTACACACTGTATTAAAAAAGAAAAAAATATAAATGTATAATAGAATTAAAACAACAATCCATTCCAATTCAATTCTATCATTAATATTAATATTCATTTAAATCTTAACATTTTGCACCTTACTTTTTGAATAAATATCATACTTCTATGGGAACAATTATAAACTTTCCATAGTTAATTCCCCCCCTCTTCACTTATATTTTATAAAACATTGACTAATTAAAATGTTCCCGTTCCTTCCTAATTCAATTTTCTCATTTATTTTATTTCATTTATTTTATTCACAAGCATTTCACTAAATTACACTAACTATTTTATCCCTCTTTTTAATCATATGTTGTTTCCAATTTTCTAACATTTTTTCTATTACAAATACAACAATACAATCTTATGTACCTTCACAGAATCCCTTTTTCAATTAGATTTTCACCCATTATCTCTAAATAGGTCCTGTTTCTTTACATCTTGCTCCAAACCTTTGTAACTTCCTTCCCTTCTTCCCTTTCTTCTTCTCTCTCCCCTTTTTACCCCCTTGTCTCTCCACCTCCATTTCCCTCTTCTGTATTCCCCTTTTCTGGTGCTTTCCAACATTATATCCGCTTTTCAAATTGTTTTTCCCTTCTTTGGCTGTTTTTTTAAGTCTTAAATTCTCCATTCTCTTTCCCCCCCTTTCCCCTTTCTTCCCCACATAGAGTTACCTGTTCATTAAAGATGGGTTCTTGTTTGTCCCAATCTTCTTGTTGAGCAGTCTTTTCTTGTTGTTTCTCATAGTTGCAGATCTCCATTTCTAAGAATTGAAAAACGAAGCCAAAAGAGCCCTTCCCTTCTTGTGCATCTTCTTTATATTTTTAAGTTCCATTTTCAATTCAACCAGAAGTGATGTCATTGTAAAAAAAATTTAAACAACCACCCAATTGTTTTTAGTCATTCAAATATAATAACCAAAAATCCAAAAGTCACCAAGCAATCCAAATACACACAAGCTGTTTCTTTTTACACTTTCTTCTTTTTTCACTTTCTCTTTCTGGGGTTACTATTTAGTTGCAACATTCCAGTTAAAATGTATCTTTTAGAAGTCTTATTGAGATTTTACTTTAGATTCTTTTAAAGTCCAGGCAGTCTACTCCCAGATCCTGCCCTTATTCTTTTCCTCTCCCTTCCTGCTTATAGGGAAAAAAAGTTTTTAGTGTCCAGAAATCTTTATTGTCGCTTTGGCATTTAATTATATTTTCAGCTTAATTGCCTATTGATGCCAAAGTGGATTTTTCTGATTTCTTATTCAGATCTCTTAGTTGTCAATGTAAGGAAGGAGAGGGAAGAAAAAAAACCTTTCCCTTTTCACTTTCTTTCGCTGCTTCCGACTCTTCTTTGGGAACAATGTTATCTTTTATAAAATTTAAATTCCAGGGTACCTTAGTTGTTGCTTTTTAACCCGGTCAGCCAAAACTTTCACTTCTTATCTTCCTCCTGCACTTTCTTTTCCGGTTGAGTGCTTCTTTGGGGTGGCAATTTCTGACCACCGCTCCTACCACCTTCGGGAAAGGGAGTTTGGCTAGCTGAGGAGGAGAGATGCAGCTCTCCTCAACCCTGCTGGCAATCTCCCCACTCTTCACCACCTCTACAGGGTGGCTTAGCCCAGAAACCAGCCACTCAGGGCGCTCCAGCGGCGAGCCCAGGCAGAAACCGTGCATGATCCCGGATTCCTGCCTATAGCTGAAGCCCTTCAAACCGGAAGTCTCCTTTGTCCTTTTTCAATCTTGAGCTCAGTTAGAGATATATGTCTGGGATCAAGATAGTTGGGGGTATTCTACATGATTGAGTCCAGAACTCTATTGGTCTGAATCTATTTGAGTTGCTCATGGGAGTTGATCATGGATTCCTGCCATCTAACTCAGCAGGAGTGAGTAATAGGGAATGAGGGATTTGACAATAATCTTAAGAAAATATAAGTGCAAATGGGGAAAGGGAATGACAGGGTGATAATTGTTGTTTTTCTTAATCTGCTTCTTGTTGATTGTGGTATGTTTCTGTCCATTGATAATCCTGCCTATATAGCAACAACAACAGCACTTAAGACTTATATACCACTTTACAGTGCTTTACAGCTTTCTCTAAGTGGTTTACAGAGTCAGCATATTGCCTCCAACAATCTGGCTCCTCATTTTACTGACCTTGGAAGAATGGAAGGTTGAGTCAACCTTGAGCCAGTCAGAATTGAACTCCTGGTGCTGGGCAGAGTTAGTCTGAAGTACTGCATTCTAACCACTGCATCACCATGGCTCTTATATAACAAGTCTGGGTATTCTTAGCCACCCTTACTTGAGGAGGAGGAGGCTATGCTGTGTGCAGTGTAAAATGCAAGGGGAAGGATGGTTGATTCCTGTGTCCTCACAAGGCTGTGAGAAGCTGTGTATGTGTGTAAGCGAGGAGCCTTTTCCACTTGTGTATATGTTTGTACCTGTATAATTTCCCTAACCCTGATTTGAGCTGCCAAGGGGAAGGTAGGAGATGGAGATTGTTTCTCAATAACTGTTCCAGAGATGGTATTCAGCAGGTTCTGACCAATTCTGGAGAACCGGTAGTGGAAATTTTGAGTAGTTCGGAGAATCGAAAAATACCACTTCTGGAGATTTTGCAGTATCCTTCCCCTGCCACGCCCACCAAGCCACGCCCACAGAACCAGTAGAAAAACAATTTGAATGCCACCACTGAACTGTTCCATTCAGAAAGCAAGGAAAACTTAATGGAATGCATGGATAACCCTGAAGAGAGGGAAGAGGAGATGCTGCTTAGGAAACCGTTAGTCAAGAGAGGCGAGAGTCCACAATAATTTAACAGACAAAGAAAGAAATATAGGAAGGAGCTACCCTAATGGGTGTAGCAGTTAAAAGGGTTTAGTTAAAATTGGCAGAGGGAAGTTTGTACTTTCAGACTTGCGAGATTGATGTTGACTTTCTTGGAGGAAACTAGACAGGTAACATCATTAGATGAGCTACATCCACTTTATTGTATAGCTATGTTAACAAAAACTTGCAAGCCTGAAACTCCCACCCTCCGTCACTTTTAACTGCTACTCCCCCTAAGTGTTAAGGATAGGAGGGAAGGGTCTCTTGTTTATGGTGGATACAGATACAGATAGTCTTTAACAACACAGGACTTTCCATGAAACATCTTAAACTATGGGTGTCAAACTTGTGATGTCACGTTGCTGTCACATGATGTATCGGGATGGTTTTCCTCTTCACGGAGCTGGGGGTGGGCGTGGCCAGTGGGTGACGCATCTGGTCTGCAGACCGGCAGTTTAACAACCCTGCCTTAAACTCAAGTGGGTTAACGAACTACTCATTTTGTCAGAGGGATCACTAGTGTTCTTTAGTATTTGCAGAACCAACACAGCTTGTCCCACTAGATCAGGGGTGTCAAACTCATGTTGTCATAGTGGCACCATGTGATATATCAGGACTTGCCCCCCCCCTTCACTAAACCAGGCATGGGCGTGGACATGACGCATCCAGCTCACAGGCCATGAGTTCGACAGCCCTGCGCTAGATTGTATAGAGTCGGCATGCTCCAAGTCCATTCCCTTACATGCTGCTATTTATGGGATCTAGGAAACAGGACTTTTCCATTGCATCACTGCCCTATGGAACAGCTTTCCCCTTGACCCTTTCAAACCTCCCAAAAAGCATTTATAGACCTGCCTGCTCCTCATGTTCTGGTCTAGCAGTTAAGGCAGTCTGGGAAAATGGGAGACTGTGAATTCAGGTCCTGTCTTAGCCATGAAAACCACCTGGGGGAACTTGAGCCAGTCATGTCTCTCCACCCAACTCACTTTACAGGATTGTTGTTGTGAGGAAAATAGGAGGAGGAAGGTCTATTGGATGTACTCGTTGCCTGGAATCATTTGTCAAAATAATAAAGATGGAAAACATACAAACAAACAAATAATAAGGGAAGATTATCACAGAAGGAGTATGTTGTCAGCTGCATCAGAAAGTTTAGTTTAGCACGTTGTCTTTCCCTTTCTGGTGTTACAGCTTTTACTTCACTATATTTGTATGTATTGTTTTTATCCTTTGACTCAACACATCGGGGTTTTAAATCAATAAATACCCTTTTATGTACCATGAGACTAAATGATTACCTGTCATTTGATGGAGCTCTCTGTTAGAGGTTGTGGTCGGAGGGCAGTGGCTTCAGGATATACAGTAAGAATCCTGCTGGTGAGGTTGGGAGTTCCTCACAGGGCCACTCTTGCTGGTAAGACCAAATACAGAGGGAGGACTGATGCTAGGAATAACCAATAGTGGGAATAGGGCCAGGGATGGAGTCTCGGCAGTTGTGAGGAAAAAAGCTCAATCTGGAAGCTGAATGTGTATCATTGCAAGGAAAAAAAAAATCTATGGATATGAATCAGAAGGCAGTTATCTAGTTCAGAGGTCTCCAAACTTGGCAACTTTAAGACTTGTGGACTTCAACTCCCAGAACTCCCAGAATTCTGAGAGTTGAAGTCCACAAGTCTTAAAGTTGCCAAGTTTGGGGACCTCGATCTAATTCCTGAGGGAAAAAGATGAATGAAGAATTCTGTGGCAAATTGCAATACAGGTAGTCCACCGCTTGCAATAGTTCAATTACTGATTGTTCAAAGTTACAAAGGCACTGAAAAAAAGAGACTTATGACTGGTTTTCACACTTACGACCATGGCAGCATCCCTGTGGGCACATGATCAGACTTCGGTTAGCAGCGGACTCATATTTATGACAGCTCCATTGTCCCAGAGTCATGTGATCACCCTTTGTGATGTTCGGACAAGCAAAATGGGGAAGCTGGAATCACTTAACAACCGTGTTACTAACTGAACAACTGCAGAGATCCACTTAACAACTATGGCATGAAAGGTTGTAAAGGCTGTAAAACGGGGCCAAATTCACATAATAACAGTTTCACTTAGCAACATACATTTTGGAATCAATTCTAGTTGTAAGTCGAGGACCACCTGTTCTTGCTAAGTGCAGTATCAAGAAAGGAGGCTGCTACTAATGAGTGACCAGAATACAGAAGTTGAAGAAATAGAGCAATGCAGAATGATAGAAGAAATTAGGTTGGATCAATGCATTAATGCAGGAGACAGCCCAATAGAGTTTTGTGAAGAGAATTATTTGTTTATTGCAAATACCTGCAGCATAAATGCCATTATGCGTAATACTAGAATCAGACTGAATACATTTTCGGAAGCAGACAACGGAGAAGTCTATTGCAATCAGTCAAGAAAACTCCAGGTGGAATGGACCATGAATTATTGGTACCAAGCAAACAAGTTATGCTTAGAAAGCCGAAGACAATAGCTGATGCCAGCAAGATTTACTCTGGAAGACTTAATGCCATTTTTTTATAGTTTAAGGAACAGTTTCACATGGTTTCCCTGTTTAGTTTTGTTTTTTAAAGAATCAACATTGCTATGGAAGTGATAAAGAGATATTGTGAAAGCATAAAGTCAAATGAAAATACGGCACTGAAACTCTTTATTAATGCATGACGGAACATACACACAGAGAGAAAATACGGCACCGAAACTCTTTATTAATGCATGACGGAACATACACACAGAGAGAATATGCTCAGGAAGCAATTTCATTCAAAAGGAAGGTATGACCAGCCAACAACCAGCTATCAAATAGGAAAGCAGATGAATTGCCCATTAAACTGTTTGAAGCAGTAGGACAAGACCCCTCGGTATCAATGAATATGAAATGAGGCTGGGGCCTTGAGATTGAAAAAGATTGATACATGTATCCCAATTCTAAAGAAAGGAGATGGTAGAGAATACATATTTTTCTAAAACCATGGCATGAATATCTTATCCAAGAAAAGTTTTACGAAGAATAGTCAAACTTAAGAAAGCGAAGGAGTAAAACAAATACCTGAACTCAAACCTCCAGACCACCGAGGCTCCTGAACCCAAATAAGCTTCCTGAAAATCGTTTATTTAGGCCAATGCTGGTTCATGAGTTATTTTATAACAGCTCTTGTGTTTTTAAATGGGAACTGGGAAGTATAACGAATTACAAAAACTGACTAACACTGATGTCTATTTTATTATTCTGGTTATCTCATAACAAACAGAAAAACTGTGTTATGATTGGCATTTGGTATCATTACAGGTCAGCATTTATTAGGTAAAGGTTCTTTCTGATTGACAAGCTCAGCATCTTAGCCATTGATATAAAGTTTGTTTATATCCTCCTTTGGTGGGCACAATATTGCAGTCTGTCCCTAGCACTGTTCAAATAAGAAGATTGTGTGGTTTCCTCTCAAAAATGGAGAAGGGTTTTTTTCCCCTTCAAAAAGCAGGTTTCTTATCAGGCAGAGAGTCATATGATCACATAGCTAAGGTAAGAGGGATAATGGAGAGATCAAGAGAAATGATAGGCAATAATAAAGGCTGGTTGCTTCCTTGAGATGATAGACGGCAAGCTGAAAGGCGCATACTTTGGGCAAGCAGGTGATTGAAACAATGGCTATGCTTTGCAAGGCTGAAGGTAATAGAAGGGGAGGAGACAATGGATGGCCTGTATCAAGGAAATTGCTGGACTGTCCTTGCAAAAGCTGTGAATTGTCTCCGGAAGCAGATTGAGATGGTGAGCATTTCTTCATAGAGTTGTTATGAATCAAGCGCATCCTCATGAATTTCCTGTGGTCTTACTTCCAAAGACTAAAAGTGCAAGTATCTCTTACTCAGAATCAGATTATTGGTTTACATAGTCTAATATTTCTCCGCAACCATTTGGAATTCCAGAATGTTTTTTTTTTAATGTAGAATTATCAAAATCTCTTCCCATGAGGCATGTTCGTTGCAGTTATTAAAACGGCAACCACAACTATCTGGAGGATATTCCATCCTGTGATATATATTTTTTTCCTGGTCTAGCTGACTCTAGGTTTTTGAACAGAGGCCTTTTCTAGACCATTGCACCTAGAATATATTTTGCATGACGTCTAAATTGGGTTGCAGATGATGGGGCACAATGTTGTGCACAATGGTTAGGATTCTGTAGACTCTCAATCATCCAGGTCATGGTGGTCCCATGCTTTTTCAGGAGGCAACTGGACTTCCTTGTTTTTTCTTTGAAGATGTTTCACTTCTCATCCAAGAAGCTTCTTCAGCTCTGACAAGATAGTGGGGAATGGAAGGAGGCATCCTAAAAGGATGCAGATTACCAGCTATCAGCAAGGAATATAAATCCTTCCATTCCCCACTATCCTGTCAGAGCTGAAGAAGCTTCTTGGATGAGAAGTTAAATGTCTTCAAAAGAAAAAAGAAAAAACCCAAGAAAGTCCAGTTGCTTCCTGAAAAAGCACCTTTGGGACAATGGTTAGGATTGCTCCCCAGGCTGTTTATGGGGTGGTTTTACATGGGACTCTTCCCCTGTTTTTTGCCAAATCAATGCCCTGTGGCTAGAATTACATATAAATTTCTCAATTTCTGACGTAGAACACGATGCTACCTCATGAATAAAACATAGATTGCTTGGTTAGGATGTCTGTGTGTGTGTGTGCATGTGTGTGTTTTAAATAAGCTTTACCAAGCTGGTGTCAACTGAAATCTTTTTTCTGTATTTGCTACAGTTTAAAATTTGGGGGCCTGAAGGGAGCATTCTATTCCCGATTTGTTGGCATACCCATTATCAGTGAAGAGGATGGGTGCCAGAGATAACTTTCTCAAGGCTTTTATTCTGCATGCATTGCTGAAGTCCAGATAAATCCTTATTAGCTGGGATTAGAAGATGTTTGGACTGGAGCACAAAAAAGTGAAACAAATTTGAATAGATGTATTAAAAACATAAGCGGCTTACAGCTATAGGATCCCATAACAGATAATAGTCTGGGATGCTTGCCCTCCCAGAAGAGCAACAATAACTGAAACTGTCAGATTTTACTAAGGTTCTAATGAGTTCCAGGCATTTTTTTAAAAAAAATCAAACACGTAACTTTATTACATTATATACTGTGAAATTGTGGTCCGAAGATTGTATTAAAACCATCTTTCCTTCCTGTTAGCTAATCTGCCGTGCTTCCATTTTGAATGCTTGGTTGTCGACATTTTTCCTTATTATTTTGCAATGCAATTGCTGGGGCAGATAAATACCTGGTGCCAAAGAATGTCTAGATAAATACAATGATTTTGGAATATAATATTCAGAAAGAGAAACATGCTGAAAGGCAGCCTGGGAAACAGAAGATTTAAAAGTGTACATTTAAGATAACCTCTTTCACAACAGCAAAGGAGGGCTAGAAAAAAGAAAGAATTAATAAATGCAGAAAAAAGTATTGTTTAATGCAGGAGCGAGACAAATTTTGTCAACCTAAAATGGTCAGCTCCAGATCAAAACAATCCTGATGCCAGGCCCCAAACCAAGAATAACATGTGATGATCCTTCCAAGCTGAGCTCTTTATTGTTTTACACCTATAGACAGAATATTGCCAAAGTGAAGATTCTATTAACTGTTTCTATCATATATTCTGTGAACTGTTAGGGAGGGGTTGTTTTTACCATCTTTCTTGCCCACATAATATCTGAGCTGAATTGCCTCTTACTCTTCTGGAGTGCACCTCTTCCTCCTGGCAATCCACTTCCTCACTACTTCCCATACAGGGATTTCTGTTCAATAACTGTATGTATGGGGAAGGGAGAGAGTGGGACAGAGAGAGAGGAGACAGAGAGGAGACAGAGAGGGGGAGGAAAGAGGGAGAGGGAGAGAGAGATGTATGCCACTCTCTTCTTTCTCAAACAACAACAACAACAAAACCCTTACGAAAGACAAGGCCCTGACACAAAAGTTTATATGAAGTACTAATAAAAAGAGGGGGTCCCATTTATAACATTAAATGCTTCCCATCCAAATTCACCATGCACTCTGTCTCACATACACCAGCTATTTAGTCACAAGGAAACATGCAAGTAAACCTATACCCATATCTATACTCATTCCCTCTTTCCAAAAGGAATAGCAAAAAGAAAGACAATGTAAGAGTCAGATGGGATAAGAAGAAGGTGGGAAAAGAGGGAAAGAAGAGTCGGGAGCAAACCTGGCTGTACATGAGAACAGAGAAAGGAAGAAAAGTCCTACTTCATTATAAAAATGATTAAATTCACCAGGCAAGAAATTCTCCCAAATAATAACTGATCTTCTGTTTACTCTTCAAAAGCACTCACATTGTTCCAGTTTGAGCTTCTTCGGCGACAGACTGAAATCTGCGATCGTGCCCAGTTTCGATCCGTGCCTGCTGCTGGAGCACCCTGAGCCGGCTGGTTTTGGGGTTAAGTCACCCCGTAGAGGTGGTGAAGAGCGGGCGGATTGCCAGCTGGGTTGAGAACAGCTGCATCTCTCCTTCCTAGCTGGTCATTACTCCCTTTCCCGAAGACAGTTGCAGTGGTGGTCAGAAATGGCCACCTCAAAGAAGAACTCGACCAGAAAAGAATGTGCAGGAGGAAGATAAGAAGAGAAAGTTTTGGCTGACCGGGTCAAACTGGAAATGCAACAATACAAGGTACCCTGGAATTTGAATTATAAAGAACAATATTGTTCCCAAAGAAGACTTTGAAGCTGTGAATGAGAGAGGGAAGGGAAAGGATTTGGGGTTTTTTCTTTTCTTCCCCATATTGACAATGAAGAGATTTAAGAAAGAAACCGGCAAAAATCCATTTTGACATTAACAGATATTTAAGCTGAAAATAAAATGTCAAAGGGATAATAAAGATTTCTGGATTCTCAAAAAATTTTAAAAGAAGGAAAAAACAAAAGGGTGGGATCTGGAAAAATGGAGCAGACCACCTGGTGAAAGGAATTAACAATGAAACTTTAACAAGATTCCTAGAAGATACATTTTAACTGAAACGTTGTAACAAGATAAGAGAACCCCAGGAAGAGAAAGTGGAAAAAGAAGCAAGAAGAAAGAGCTTTAGATTATTTGGATTACTTAGTGATTTTTGGATTTTTGGCTATTGGTTCTAAAGGACTAAAATTAATGGGGTGGTTGTTCAAAAGTGTTTAAAATGATATCACTCTTGGAAGAATTGAGAATGGAACTTAAAAAACAGAAAGAAGATGCACAAGAAGGAAGAGGTTATTTTGGCTTTGTATTTCAATTTTTAGAAATGGAGATCCTGAACTATGAGAAACAACAAGAAATGCCTTTAGAACAAGAAGGGCGGGACAAAGAAGAAGCCATTTTCAATGACCAAGTATTTCTATGTGGGAAAAGAAAGAGAGAGAGTGGAAAGAGAGTGAAAAATTTAAGATCTGAAAAAACAACCGAAAAAAAGAATAGTTTGAAAAGTAATTACAACATTAGGAAGAAACAGAAGATAGGACTACGGAAGAGAGAATCAGAATTAGAGAGAGAAGGGGTCAAAAAGGGAAGAGAGAAAAAGAGGGAGAAAGGGGAAAGGAAAAGAAATTATAAAGGACAGAATCAGGACATAGAGAAACAGGGAAAATGTACAAGACACAAAGATAATGGGTGAAAACTTAATTGAAAGGGGGATTCTGCAAGGGTACATAAGATAGTATTGCTATATTAGAAATAGAAATGAACCTTGAAAATATGAAACAAGTGTGATTAAAATGATAGATAAAATACTCATTGTAATGGAATGGAATATTTAATAAATAAATGAAATAAAGAGAATGAGAGAATGAAATTAGGAAAGGAGGGGAACATTTTAATTATTATAAATGTGTTATAAAAATTTAAGTGAAGAGGAATATGAAAGAAACATGAAAAAATTATGGAAATATTATAAGTGTTCCTAGAAGTATGATATCTTATTGAAAAGAAATGTTAAAGATGTCAAAGATTATAACTAACATTAATGATAGAGCTGAATTGGAATAGAATAAGTATTTTATTTATTGTTGTTTTATACATACATACATGCATACATACATACATACATACATATTCTCTTTAAGAACTTAGTGCTTATTTTAAGAATGTACCAAGCAGAATTCAACTGAAAGTTATGTGTTATATTGAATGTTATAATTGTAAATGCATAAATTGAAGTTGAAATAAGAATTGAATGGATAAAAATTAAAAGATACAAAGGTGTCATACTCCAATTAGTAACTACAGGGGAAAATTTTGTTTAATGAGAAAAGAAAATATAAAATTGAAACAGGACAGACAAAAGTATAAATATGATGACTGGAAAGGTATTGAAACTTAGACATATATATATATATGAATTTAGAAAGGAATGAGATAATTAAAAGTAAGATTAAGAAAACTAAGGGAAGGGAAAAATTATTGAGAAAATGTTAATATAGTAATAAGATATGGAATAGAACACAAAGATGAATATGAATTTGAATTTGTGTCTGTATGGAGAAGTGATAACCTGAGACCATGCTATTCTCAAAAAAAGAAATTTTACTTGTATTATTTTTTGTGAAAACCCAAATAATTTTTTTATATATAAAAAAGCACTCACATTATGCAGTGCCTAGTCTTGTGATCTCTTCCTCGTGCCACCTCTCCTATTTTTAATAAATAAAAGCTGTAAAATGGTACTGTTCTTGCTTATTATTTGGTGAGGGGGGAATTCATTTTCCTGTGAATAGCAATAGCACTTAGACTTATATACCATTTCACAGTGCTTTCTAGCCCTCTCTAAGCGGTTTACAGAGTCAGCCTATTGCCCCAACTATCTGGCTCCTCATTTTACCCACCTCGGAAGGATGGAAGACTGAGTCAACCTTGAGCCTGGTGAGATTTGAACTGCCAAACTGCAGGCAGCTGGCAGTCAGCAGAAGTAGCCTGCAGTACTGCACTCTAACCACTGTGCCACCATGGCTCATTACATGGAATATATGGAATAAAGTCTGAACAAGAATATATAACTCTAGGAGGCAGAAGGACAAGTACCTAAAGAAAAAGTGTATATAACATGACTATATGAAAATTACTGTGGAAAGGGCGTAATGTGGAAAGGGCCTAATGTTCCAACAGAATTAGTCCTGCAAAAAATAACAGAGTGTGCAGAAATGGATATACTTACATTAAAAATGAAGGAAAAAGAAGAATCCGACTATTATTCAATTTGGCATGGATGGTACAAATGTTTAGAAAATAGAAATAAGATTAGATTAGATAGATTACATAGAAGAATTCTTAAGGAAATGATACATAGATATGTAGAAATGTAAAGTAGAAAAAGATAGATATTAATAACAAACATAAGTAAGGATAATTATTGATGAGGTATATGAATAGTTGATAGAAAATATATGATAAAATTTATGTATGTCAATGCAAAATGCTGTTGAAAAGGTAAATATGATTTGTACTGGTGGAAAACAATAAATCATTTGTTGAAAAAAAAAGTATTACTAAAATATTTCTGCCGTATTCATATCTATAATGCTAACTATGATTTGTGTGATGAGAAATTCAGCCAAAAGAAAAAAAAAGAGGTAGAATCACCCATGGCTAAAATGTTGGGCTCCATTTGGTTTGTCACATCTTTGAATCATGGAATAAATATTCCTGTATTTTAAAATGCCTGCAAATCAGGATTTTGTGAAACATCATCTTGAAAATGAGGAAAAAAATCATTTATGTGCAATGCCAATATTTAATTGTACAAATGTTCTTAATCAACACCCTGCTGGTTTTTCCTCTTTATGCTTTGCAATTACATGTTTCTGTTGGTCTGATCAGTAATTTCATGCCATCGTTGTAATTGTTTTTAACCTTGGCTCCAAAAAGTTTTGTGCAGCTCAGTATGGCACTTAGAAGAACTTAGGACATTGTGATTTTACACTCATTTAGGGATTCTTGATGAATGCAATATTTGTTCATTTGTAAAACAAAATAACATGTTTGTCAGTACTCTGTTCAATGTGTGCAGGTAAAATTTAATCATTGTCCAAGGCTCTGAACTTCTTCAGTTTCAATCCCCCCAAAGTTGCTTTGTGGAGTTCTTTAAAGTTAGTCCTGAATGGGGAAAAAAAGGCAGTTTTCTTAAAAACCAGGGGTGTCAAACTCAATTTCATTGAGGGCCACATCAGGGTTGTGTTTGATCTTGAGCAACCAGGATGGGTGTGGCCAGCTTGACATCACTCATGTCAGGGGCATCTATGGTGTCCTGAGCACTCTGCCAGTGAAAGCTTCAGAGGGCCACCCACGGCCCTCCCGAGTTCTGTTTTCACTGGCAGAAGCACTGCAGGCCAGTCCTTCTCTGCCTCCAGGGTGGTCCTGTGGGCCAGATCTAAGCACCCCGTGGGCCGAATCTGGTCCACAAGCCTTGAGTTTGACACCTCTGATTAAAAAGCTGCACTTCTGCAAGCTCCATATCATCTCTTTAGAATCAAAACTAAACTGCTGTAAAGCTTTAAAGAAGTTTTGATGTAAAAACGTCATAAAGCTTTAAAGAGGTTGTAATTGCTGTCAAGATTTTGAAGCTCTGGAAAGAGCATCTGGAAAGAGTTCAGAGAAGAGCAACAAAGTTGATTGGGGGAGGGCTGAAGGCTAAAACATACGAAAAATGGTTGCAGGAATTAGATATGTCTAGTTCAATGAAAAGAAAAACTAAGGATGACATGATAGCAGTGTTCCAATGCCTCAGGGGATGCCACAGAGAAGAGGGAGTCAAGCTATTCTTCAAAAAGCACCAGATGGCAGGATAAGAAGCAATGGAAGAAAACCGAACACAGAGAGAAGCAACCTTGAACTAAGGAGAAATTTCCTGACAGTAAGAACAATCAACCAATCAACCAGCTTACCTTCAGAAGCTGTGGGTGCTGCAACACTGGAGGCTTTTAAGAAGAGACTGGATGGCCATTTGCCTAAAAAACTGTTTGAACAGAGAGCTGGACTAGATAACTTCTAAGATCCCTTCCGACTCTGTCATTCTGTTTTTTACTAATGTTAGGAATGTAAGTCACCTAACAGTTGGGTTGGAAAATATATACACCAGGATGGACGTTTTAATACTGTCTCTTTAAGGGAATGTTAAAATTGTAATTGGGTGTGGCTCCTCAAAACGGCCATAAGATGGAGCCAGAAACCTGGGTTGTTCTGTTCTGTTGTTGCTGAGAGAGTTGCCATTCCTGCATTTCCCTATTGATTGTTGCAGTTTGTCGTTATTCTTGGATTTGATGTAAGTCTGTTACTGAACTGTTTATGATACTGGACTTCGTTATTGGATTATCCCTGGACTGAAAACTGACTGCTTTAACCGTGAATGACTTGGACTGTTTGTGGAACGTTGCTTAACCATTTTACTGGAAGTAAAAACATACATTTTACTATACAGTGTATCTGTGTGCCAGTTGTGTGTTATTCTTCACCACTCTCACTACGTCTCCCTGTGTGTGCTCATTCTCCTAACGGGGAATTACCTCAACAACTAACCACACATTTCATATATTTTCTTGGCAAATTAATGTATCAAAAACACTAAAAACATTTCACTTACTCTCAGCCTCATTAGATGGATCGGATCATAAAATCAACTCCAGAGGAAGGCAAAAACTATTTTTTTTAATTTTTTTTTATTGAGATTGATCATAATGTTGAATGTTGATGGTCTGATTTTGTTGTACTTTCTCCTCCTTCTTATATTCCTGTGAATTGGAGAGAAATCTGTCTGAGCTTATTTTAAATATGATCTGGATGTTCTGGACTTAAAAAAATATTTTAGCCCTTGTTGCTTTGGCAATGGACTCTATATCTTCCATCAAGGTCACCTTCCATTGCACTCCCTTTTATTATAAATTTTACAACCCACTCAATTCAAAAGACTTTAAGTGTGTTGCAACATCTTAAATACAACAGTAAAATATAAATATTACAACAATAGTCACAATAGACCAAGAACATAAATCAATGGATACCAGTAAACCTGATAAATTAAAAGTCCAGTGAAATATTTGCCTTAAAATGTTTTCTAAAAATTGTAAGAGAAAGATCTTTATGGATGTATGGGATTGAGGAGTTTTGAAGTTTGGTGGCACCACAAAGAAAATATCTTATCCATCTCCTTCTCACTTCAGAGACAATGAGGGACTTTTGACAGATTTTCCTACAATGGTTTTGCTGGATAAGGATATTCCATTCAGCAAGGTACTGCCTGATCTTTGAATAATACATCAGTTTCGATGTACATTTTAAATGAAAAGGAGCTTTTGTTGAAATAATCAACCAGTTTTTTTGCTAAGAAATATAGTCATTTTGAACTTCTAGAAAAGTGGCTCAAACCTTAACTTCATTTTATTTCACATTAAAACAAATCCACTATTCACTCTCTATTTTAGCCTTCTTTGAAAATTACAACTGTCTAGCAACCTAGGACTTCATTTCAAAACAGTGCCTTGAATAGTGCCCACATGAGAACTTTTAATTCAACACCAACTCCGCCATTAAATATCTCCAGGAAATCTCCTGAAGTTCATACAGCCTTTCATCTGTTCCATTTACGACTCAAATGGCTTCAGACTGCTTTTCTTTCAGCTGTTCTCTGTGGTCTCTTTTACTATGTAAAATAGATTAATTTTTGTAAGATAAGCCTACAAAAGATTTCAAATTACCCAGCACAAACCCTGTCACTCCAGAAATATCATTTGCTATATTTATAAGCTTTTGAGAGTAACCTTGAGAATACTACTGCTGGAGAGAAAACATGCATCTTTCATTAAAAATAGGCAAATAGCTGGGCAATTCTATGTAGTGCTAATTTAGTAGCCTTCCAAAAATAGTCTTGTTAGGGAAAAACAAAAGTATATTCAAAATTAGGAAATGGTAATCATGATAATTTCTATCCAATTTCCATTCTATTTATTTCCATTCTCAGAATCAGTTGAAAGTAGAACAAAGAAAAACTCATACATGGAGTTAAACAATATTCAGGGAACTGGAAAATAGTCAATGACCAAATAGGGATGTCAGGCCATAATTTGCAGATCAAGGGGCAGTATTTCAGTTATTAAATGAAGTATGTCCACACATTTAGATCACAGACAGATTTTATTATGTCACAGGAAGGGAGAACTTGTAAAGCCAGGTGTCCTTCACATGACTAACAGCCATTAAGTAATCGGAAAAATGTTTATCCCCAGAAGTAAGGCTACTCTTTGAAATAAATCTGTATACATAGGGAAACCTGATTATCAGTGTCAAACTACCTACTTCTCTGCTTTTTCATCAGATCCATCCATCTCCTCCTCCTCCTCCTCCTCCTCCTCCTCCTCCTCCTCCTCCTCCTCCTCCTCCTCCGTCTCATTCCAAGATCTGAGTTGCAAAGATCCTGATCTCAGGATCACACTTTTTAGGTCTTGTGGTTCAAATTAATTATCAGATTATTAGCATCCCTGGATAAATGTAGCAGTACTGTATTCAAGTTCCAGGAGAAACCTTGGGTTGTTTATGGAGGCATCAGCAAGGGAAATCAACAATGTTAAAATGACAACTGGGCTGATTATCAAAGTCCAGCCCCTTTTTATGTCTATAAGGCATACAACCTGTGCTAAAAAGAGTTTCAATTATAAAGTCATCCAGTCAATTATCCAGTACACCACAATTTTGTTGTAATTAACTCCTCCTGCTAATGACATAGTTGCTCAAAAAGTTAGTAGCATTCTTTGATAATGACATACTACTTGAACAATATTTCATTCCTCCCTATAATATTGAATACATTCTTAGGACTTTGGTACATAACCTTCATGAATTGATTACATAAACACGTTTATTCCCATAACACTTTTTCAGTACTGAATATATTTCAGTTCAATATACAGAAGTTCTATGTAATATCCATTCAGGTTCCTCAGTAAAAATTTATATGAATTCCTACTTAATGTGAATATTAGACTGGGGATGCAAAAATCGAGACTAGCACTTGTTAGGATAAAAGAGGTATAGACACATCTAGCCTTTTCTTTTCAGCTGTTTTGGGTTTTTGACTTTTACCAGAGCTATGCAAACATCTTAGTAACCCTTCCAATTGTAATAACTCCTCTTAATTATGATCAAGTTTAAAAAGTACTATTTGGATTTATTCCATTGGTGCCTTTGGGTCCATGATTAATGGACAAGACCCTGCAGTTTTCTTAGGAAGATTTCAAAAATGGTTTTCCATTATCATCTTCCTTGGGGGTGGGGGTAGAGAGAGGGGAGGGGGAGGGAGCGAGAGAGGGAGAGGGAGGGAGGGAGGGAGGGAGGGAGAGAGATCCAAAGTCACCCAGTTGACTTTGTGTCTAACTTGTGTATAGTACATATGAGAATACATGGCAACAACTCTCACTTCTGCCTTTCATTCTTAAGACATTTAATCTGGGATACTTAGAGAGAAAAACAGCCCAATATTGGATTTGCTCAATGAAAAATCCATCAAGCAAGGGACATTAGTTAAGAGGAGGGATGACCAGAACCAATGTGATACTCAGCGTTATTCTTACCATTAATCCAATTCTCTATGGTCACTCTAATCTCTGAATGGGTGTGTTTCCATTCTGAGACAAAATAACCTAGAAAAAGATTTGATCTTCTTCTGTACTGTTCTGGTTGTTAAATGTGATTTTACATCCCTTAAATATCAATAACTACCATAGAAATAGTCCATCTATTCATGCCAATATTCTTTACAAAATTGACACGCATCTCCCTTTGAAATATTTTAAAATCTAGCTTTGTAATACTTAATATTTGTGGTATTCTCCTAGGGGGTCCACACAGGCATACTTATTTATTTCATTTATATGCATGAATTTATGAAGGTGAGCAGAATAAATCTTATCACTTAAAGATGGAAATCATGTAGAGCTTTGTGTCTACAATCTACATCCATGGGGATGCAGGAAAAGCATAAATAATATTATTGATTACAGAGCATGGAATTGACTTCATGAAAATCATATCCTTCATGCTGATAAAAAAGTTACTAGCTTTGTAGCCTGAAACATTTCAGTCAAACTCTTCATCCAGTTTGCCTAGTTAAAAACAAAAAATCTGAGGAACTAGGGAAGAGAGACTAAATCAGTGTTTTTCATACTTGGCAACTTGAAGATGTGGGGACTTCAACTCCCAGAATTCTAGAATTCTTCTAGTTCTAGAACTAGATGAACCACTCTAAGTTCTGGTTCCATTTTGTTGGCAAATCTCAGGGAACCTTCTGACATACATGTGCTTTGCATAACACTGTAGGGCACCTTGGTGAATTGTACCCAATGGGAAAAATAAATCCTTTGGAATGGAACGTTGGCTTTAGTTGTCCTGAATCAAGACAGTTCTCTGCTGCAGTCTTCTTTCAATATGTATTTCCTACAAAAGGCTTCTTTTAGTATCATCTGAATTCAGGTATTGCATGAGGGTGGGATGGGGTTCAAAAAAGTCAACTGGTGGCTACACCAACAAAGTTCAGCCCTTTTAAAAGACATCTCTCATACAGTTGTGGCTATCATTTTATGACGTCTTCCTATACGGCCTCCTTTCAGTGGTGGGATTTATTTTTTTTTCTACCGGTGATGGACATGGCTTGATGGACATGGCTTGGCAAGGGAAGGATACTGTAAAATCTACAATCCCACCCCACTCCGGGGGGGAAGGATATTGTCAGTTCTCTGAAGTACTCAAAATTTCCACTACTGGTTCTCCAGAACTGGTCAAAACTTGCTGAATACCACCCCTGCCTCCTCTTTTGTTCCTTAATCATGAACAAACATTGGCACAGAAACTAACAGGGCAAATACAGACTTCAATGGATAGTAAGAATAGCAGAAAAAACATCTGCAAGCAGCCTGCCTTCCAATGAGGTCCTGTATATTGCATGAGCCAGAGAGTGGGCTCAGAAAGTAACTAAACCCCTCACATCTTGTACATAAACTTTCTCAACTCCTCCCATCAGGACACTGCTATAGAGTATTGCATGCTGAAAAAATTAAACACAGACAGTTTTTCCCATGTCATCACCCTGCTAAATACCTACTAACCACAGCACTGTCTATGCGTAAGGATATTTATCCATGTAGTAGGGCTGTATTGTTATTATCCTTTTCACTTTTCTTATTACCTTCTCCTATTGGTATCTTATGATTTATCACTTCGTTGTTTGTATCTTATGATTTATAATCGTACCTTATGATTTATGATGTATCACTTTGTTGTTTGTATGTACACTGAGAGTTTATTGCACTGGAGATAAATTCCGTGTGTGTCCAATGATAGTTGGCCAATAAAGAATGTTCTGTTCTGTTCTGTTCTTTGTTGGGTGCACATTGGTCCCTTCTGCAAAATACACAATTTAATATTTTTTTGCCACAAATTTCACTTTTTGGATGAGAGGAGTTTTGTGTCTGGTTTTACAGAGGGTAGATTTCTAATCCACTGAGTACTTTTTTTCCCAAATGGAGGAGGCAATTTTTTCAGCTTTACTTTGAAATTCCTGTTCTCAGTAGTTTTATTTTGCAAAATGTCTGGGTTTTTTTGTTTTGCAGAACAGGAGGAGGCATTTTGCATTTATTTTTACTCTTTAAGTCATTCTCCACCTTCCTTCAATTCTTACCAGAACTGAATCAAATTATCAAGAACATTCCTATTGTAATTTTATCTCTGAAACATTTAATGTGGAGGTTTTCTCTTTTTACTTTTTAGTAACCTAAGCAACCAATTTTGCTTCAAATTATTTTATTGGTTTGCTAGCACAAACCTTTGCCTCTTTTAAGTATCAACCATCCTTTATATTTTTATTTTTCTTCAGCACAATAGAAATGTTTGACACCCTCCAATTCTTATCTATGTTCAGTCTGCCTAGAAAAGTGCCATTATAAATGCAGGGAATATCACCAGGACATGACACGACTTTGGAGAAGATTGACTACATGACTAATTCGAACATCTGCTTTGAACAGGAGAGTGAGGAAAGGGAGTTTTGTAGCTCACATAGCCACATTTGAATTTATAATGTGTAACGAGGTGCAAGCTCATTACAAACCTGTTTTTCTCTGACTTTATTTATTTATTTTCTGTGTAAAATATCCTGAGCCAAAGAAAGAAAGAGAGGAAGGAAGGAAGGAAGGAAGGAAGGAAGGGAGGGAGGGAAGGAGGGAAGGAGGGAGGGAGAGAGGAAGGAAGGAAAGAAGGAAGGAAAGAAGGAAGGAAAGAAAGGAAGGAAAGAAGAAAGAAAGAAAGAAAGAAAGAAAGAAAGAAAGAAAGAAAGAAAGAAAGAAAGAAAGAAAGAAGGAAGGAAGGAAGGAAGGAAGGAAGGAAGGAAGGAAGGAAGGAAAGAAAGAAAGAAAGACAGACAGACATTCTTCTAAGCTCTCTCTTGATTTATTGATTCCTACTTCAGAGACATTCTGTGAAGGCATAACTGTATAGAAAAGACTTTAGTTCTGGGAAATGTGGAAGGAAAGAGAAGAGATGACCAGCAGTAAATGGTGAGACTCAGCTATGGTGGCGATAGGTCCACTGTTGGAAGTCTTGACAGACTAAGTTAAGCACAGATCATCATAGAGTAAATCTCTCTATGTGGTTGCTAGGAGTAAAAAAATGATTTGATGGCACAGAAGAGCCATGGTGGCGCAGTGGTTAAAATGCAGTACTGCAGGCTAACTCACTGCTCACTGCCAGCAGTTTGATCCTGACTAGCTCAAGGTTGAGTCAGCACTCCATGCTTCCGAAGTTGATAAAATGAGGACCCAGATTGTTTGGGGGCAATATGCTGGCTCCATAAACTGCTTAGAGAGGCTTTTTTTAAATGTTCAGTTGGCTGAGTTTCATGTTTAATGAAGAGATAACAACAATAACAACATCAAAGTGACATAACTAACTCCTTTCATTTCTACCAAGTGTTTTTTTCCAAATTCGAAATTCAGATTCATGTAACTGAGACCGGAAATAAATATGGCCATGCATTGTTGTAGAATTCAGGGGTGTCAAACTGGCGGACCGTGGGCCGAGTGCGTCACATGTAGGCCACGCCCACCCCCGCTCCACAAAGGGAAAAACATTGTGAAACATGACATGACGGCAATGCGATGCAGCAAGTTTGACACCTGTATCTTATATGATGAATTATTGTCACAGAGAACCCATGTGGACAAGAGGGGAAAGTTCTGGAATGGTGTTAGGGAGCCCCTTCTAGACTCCTCTCAGGCCCAGAATTTTCCTGGGTGACATCAGGCCAATCACTTTCTCTCTGTTCAACTGCTCACGGGGTTGTTGTGGGAAAAAATGTAGGAACAGGAGAATAATATGTACCTTGATCTTCTGAGTGAAAGGTGGAGCTCTGATATGAAGAATAAATAAAACATAATATTTTTATTGATGCTTATACTTGATTCTTCCATGTTATTTTTGGGGACATCATCTTTGTATTGATATCTGCAAGGGGAGGGAGAAAGAGAGAGAGAGAGAGAGAGAATGAGAAAAGTCATATGCATGTACACACTCACAAAAGCTTCTGTGACATTTAATTCCGAGTGGCTCTGATTACTATAAAATTAAATTAATAACTCAAAGCACTTCTTTTACTTTGGGGTGTTCTTTTTAATTCAGAAGCACAAAACAAAACATGAGCTTCCATTGTTTCTCATTCATTCCAGCCCTGCCAATTAGTATTTTCCCACATCTATGAAAATTGCAAATTAATTAGCCCTTGGCCACATTGTTCTAAATATGTTTACTCAATAGCGAGTCTGATTTTTTTTGCTAAGGCTTCATTTCTAGATGATTGGCAGAGGATTACAATCAAGAGTTTACTACTCTATGGATGAAATCCATTTGAATATTCAGCTGATTGTAACAACATTTAGATTTTAGATTGTGTTCATATGTTGGTTGGTCTGGGAGCCTGGTGGGGGTGCTCTATATTGGAGGTTGCTAATAGAGAAGATGCTACCACTGATGTTTTGAATACAGGTGGTCTTTGACTTACAACAGTTCGCTTAGTGACGATTCAAAGATTACAACAACACTGAAAAAAAGTGACTTATGAGCGTTTTTCACAGTTACATTTCCAACACCCCCATGAGCATGTGATCAAAAAAATCTTGGCAACTGGTTCATACTTATGATTGTTGCTGTGTCCCAAGATCAAGTGATCACCTTTTTGTCAAGCAAAATCAATGGGGAAGCCAGGTTCACTTAATAACCAGGTTACTATCTTATCAACTGCAGTGATTCACTTAACAACTGAGGGAAAAAAGGTCATAAAATGGGGCAAAACTCACTTAACAAATGCCTCACTTAGCAACAGAAATTTTGGGCTTAATTGTGGTTGTAAGTTGAGGACTGCCTGTATTCTGAATAGTTTTTTTATATATTTTTGATTTTTACTGTAAGCCGCCCAGAGTCACACCACAGAGTGAGATGGGTGACATATACATTAAATAAATGTCAGGAGAAAAATTTGGGGTTCCAACTCAAGCTGTGGTTGTGCAAAAATAACTCAAAATGACATCCAGACAGCGGAGAGGAAAGGAAATTTATTTATTCCCAAATCCAAAGAGAGGGAGTAGCTTAGTGGCGCAGTGGTTAGAATGCAGTTCTGCAGGCTACTTCTGCTGACTGCCAGCTGACTGCAATTTGACAGTTCAAATCAAACTCGCTCAAGGTTGACTCAGCCTTTCATCCTTCCGCGGTCGGTAAAATTAGGACCCAAATTGTTTGGGGGAAAATATGCTGACTCTGTAAACTGCTTTGAGAGGGCTCTAAAGCACTATAAAACAGTATATAAGCCTAAGTGCTAGTGCTATTGCAGAAAAATGAGGTACAAAATGGCTGTTTTACAGGGAGTTTGATCTTGTGTGGATTTTGAGGAGTGTGGCTGTTTGTGCATGTGGGTTATAGGATGACATGTGAGGGGCATGAATGTGTGTTTTTGTTGACCTGGGGAAGGGGGTTCATTAAATCAAGTAAGGTGGATTGGGTCTCCTGGTTTGAACCGTGAGCATTATAATTATGTTTCCATTGTGTCAATTGAGTGTTGTGTGTTTGCTTGAGTGTGTCTACAATTTGAAATAAGTATTTTATTAATTCTTATGTTTGTTGTAACTCTAAAGAATTTTGGAGGCTGTTGAATCAATAACTTTATTGGACACCTGAGCAGTTATGATTTCCTATACAGTATTTCTAACCATTATATATCATAAATTTACAAACTCTTCCCACATAAATGAATATCTGCCTAAGTCAGGATTGCCACAGAAGAAGTCCATTTCCTCACCCAGTAATATCCCTTCTCCAATGAAAGCAACCCTTTGACTTTTCTCCAAGTCCATGTGGTTCAACTGTTAACTTTTAGCCCTAAAATAAAATAAAGCATACTTGATAAGGCCTCATATGCTTCAATGACCTGTATGGGCCTTTAGAACAGCCAGATACCCACCTCTGTCCTTCATCATTCTTCCCGTAGATACATATTTGAGTTCTCTGTCCCAAAGGTGATGGAACTTGTTAGCCTTCTAAAAATTGCAGGAGAAAAGAGTTTTGCCACTGGCCACTCTGGTTTTTGAATGTTGAGAATCAAACGACAGTTGTGCCAAAGAGACTTATCTTTCAGCTTAATCTTACAGTGGCAAGCAATCCAGCTGTTTAAGCTGGAAAGTGGAGGTGACAGCATAGCTGTCTCCATGGGAATGTTGCATCTGTATGTGGGAAGCTCAAGCGAGCCGAATGCCGGATAAAAAAGATTTAGCAGTGCACCGTTGAAAAACCCAGCAACTGAATGCACATTATTATGCATTTGGTTAAGGGCAACTTTATTGAAAAGCAGCCTCCATTCGATGTTGAAGAAGCCCCTCAATGTTAGGCTTCTGATTTAAATTTAATTATAGCTTATAAGGCACCATTCAGCCTAGAGGGCAAATCCCTTCCAAATGTAGCGCCAGTCAAATCTGCTCTGTTTATTTGTTTTGCACTATTCTGTGGACCCAACATAAAATGTATGTTTTCGGTTGATAAAGGCTTTTTACATTTGAGATGGATATAGAGGGAAGTGCCATCACCCTGGTGGCTTTTCTGCCTTCCTGGGATCATAATTCACCCTGATATATGAATTTTTTGAAAAAGAGCAAGGCTTTAATTGCACTCTTGTGGCTGTATTCTTGCCTTTTTGGACACCCCCCACTGTCATCTTGCAGACATTCCTGTGCTCAATGCAAAGTGTCCCAATTACTCTGTGGTGCACAGGGAAGGTATATGACAAACAGCCCTATCTCACCTCCAAAAGGCACTTTATATCAGGGAGGCCATGCTATTTGGTGTGCCACAATAATGAGAGTCACTCCACTGAGCTCCTGAAACAATGATGGGATTCAGTGGTGGGCATGGCAGGGGGAGGATACTGCAAGATGTCCATTCCCTCCCCACTCCTGAGGAAGGTTGTTAGGAATCTGTCCACCAATTAGTTGGGTTGGCAATATATAAACCAACAATGTATGTTTGTAGCTTTAAGACAAAGTTAATGTATTGATTTGTACTATGTTCCGATCGGTTGATTGTATTGCAGATTGCCATAAGAGGGAGCTGGGGATCATGGCTTGTTCTCTCTGACGTTCTGTTTCTCTGACGTTCTGTTGCTATCTAAGCTGTGGTTATACTTTGATATTTTTGTTTACTGTAAATGATAAAGGCAACCAGTAAGAAGATTTTGTAATTGGATATTTTTTGGACTGTAAAACATATATGACCTGGGCGGTTTATTGGACTGTGCTATTTCTTAAAGTAAACTTTAACTCGATTTAGTGTAGCTGTGTGTGGCTGAACAATTATTCATAACTACTCTCATAAACATTTCCATGTGCATATCCCTGTTACTCAAGGGTTATTCTATACAAATCATAACATTGGTTATGGGCCCAGAGAGATATTGAGAATCAGTGTGAACATACAATTTCATATTTAGCAAGCTGATTGCTAAACTTGTTAAACTACAAATGGCACAAGAACAGTCAACCAGTATATCCCAGATAACTCGGTTGGATGGAACGAACTATGTTTCCTGGTCTATGAGGTGCAGCCTACTTCTGCATAAAGACAGATTACAGACTGTATTTAATAGTCCACTGGATGTAACAGCCTGAGACCCATTAAATGATGAAGATAAAAAGAAAATAGCTGGGATAATGAAAAGGCTCTTAGTATAATTGGACTGACACTGAGTGATCAGCAGTTAGTCCATATTCATGGTGAAGAATCTGCTGCTAGGTGTTGGAACATTTTGAAGAGGATTTACGTTCAAGATAGTGTGGGTGCACACATACACCTTACACATAAACTATTTAGAGCCCGTCTTATAAAAGGTGGTGATTTGTTAGTTCATTTGGAGTTTATGAAAAGGACTTTACACGAGCTATAAGAACAGGAGCTGATTTTCTCAGTATTGTATCAAGTTTACATCATTCTTTCTTCTTTGGATGAAACTTATGATTATGTGTCTTCACTGGAAGTTTTAAACAGAGATGAACTTACATTGACTGGCATAACTGGAAGACTGTTAGAAGAGTCAAGAAGGCAAAATAGGAATCAACTGAGAGAAAGACAACCACAGGAAGAAAAACTGTCTTCAACTGCCTATATTGTTAGGAAATATTTTTCTTGTGGGGCCAAAGGTCATATAGTCAGATATTGTAAAAAGGGTAAGAAACAGAATGCTATTAATATGTATATTATCTCATAGATATATGAGAGCATATAAAGATGTTAGTTTAGCCATATAAAGTACAACTACAACTGTAAATCATGATATATGGGTAGTTGACAGTGGAGCATCGCAGTGTATAACTAAAAGTAAAGAGAGGTTTTGTTAACATGACAAAGAGTAAACAGTATGTATCATTAGCTAACGGATGGAAATTGAGAGTACCTGGAGAAGGTACTGTATAATGTTTGTGTGTTAATGAACATTTACCAATGTTATATGTACCTAGAATTATATTTAACTTGCTATCGGTAAGAGCAATGGTAAAAGCAGGATTTATTGTTCAGGGCGATATATGTTTAATTGAAAAACAGGGTAAAAGCGTTACTGCAAGATTGGATAATGGTTTATTTATTATACATGATAATCCATTAATTAATGCTATCTCAGTTTATGAGAATAAAAAGCCTCATGATGAATGTATTCATCTGCTCCATAAACACATGGGACATATAAATTTCAAAATGCTAGAGAAAACTGTTGAGTTATCTAATGGTATAAAATTAAAATCTTGTACAAAGTATTTAAATTGCAATGCTTGCAATCAAGAAAAAAGCAAGGTAACTCCTGCAAATAGGGTAAATGGATTCAAAACCATTAGAGGTTATTTTTGCTGATATTATTGGACTTAAGAAATCTAGTTTAGGTGGAGCCTGTTACATATTAAGTATAATTGAGCATTAAGTATAATTGACCAATGAAAACGAAGATGGAAACATACTAGCATTTTGTAAACTGGCTAAAATTTGCTGGAAGGAAAAAGAAGCAGAAAATTATTAGCTTAGTAACAGATAATGGTACTGAATTTACCAATAGA
The DNA here is from genome assembly GCF_049901715.1 of Pseudonaja textilis. Classification (NCBI taxonomy): domain Eukaryota; kingdom Metazoa; phylum Chordata; class Lepidosauria; order Squamata; family Elapidae; genus Pseudonaja; species Pseudonaja textilis. Next base: position 173,140,528 of record NC_141991.1, read on the forward strand.
AAATTTGAAGCCATGTCACAGAAAGCTGGCATTGAACATAAGTGTTCTGCTCCTTATAGACCACAGCATAACTCATATATTGAACATAGAGGACAAACATTAAAGGCTATGGCTAGGACTATGATTTCGGATTCTGGTTTATCAGAGAAACTTTGGGGTGAAGCAAAAATGCGTGCTAACCATGTTTTGAATAACGTAGTGAATTCAATGACTGGTGATTTACTTGTTGGAATGGAAAAAAGCCAGATCTCAGTTATTTACATAAATTTGGAACCCCAGCATGGGTTCATATTCCCATGCAAGTAAGGCAAAAGGGACAACATAGAGCAAGAAAATTATATTTTGTAGGTTATGAATCTAATCATAGATCATTTAGATTTTGGGAGCCAGGTACTACTGATGTACTGTATATTGCAGTTCAAGTGCTAAATTTCTGGAGCATGTTGGCTGGAGAAAGCTTGAACAGGAATATAATAAGGTACAGGATAGTGTTGTTGTTGAGACTCCATTGTTTACCGATAATCCTAATGATAATAATATTGATGATAAGATAGTGGAGGATCCTCAATGGAGGAATCATCAATATGATTGTAAAAGACAAGGATTTGATAGAGGAGGTAAAGGAAGAGGACATACCAAAAACATGTACTGAGTTGTCTAGGAGGTCAACTAGGGAGAGATGTCCACCTGGCAGATTTCAAGCAAGCATTGTATGTCAGGTTAATACAGAACCTTCTAACTTCAATGAAATAAAACTGTATCCTATAAAGGATCATGTAGCTTGGCAGAAAGATATGAAGAGGGAGTTAAAATTGTTGAAGGATTTAGAGGTGTATGAGGATGTAAAGTTACCACCAGGTGAGCGTGCAATAGGTTGCAAATGGGTGTATAAGATGAAGACTGGTGTGGATGGGACTATTACCCATAAAGCAAGATTAGTTGCTCAAGGATTTGCTTAGTCAGATAAGGACTACGATGAAGTGTTTGTACCTAGTCTGAGAGCAAAAACATTGAGAGCAGCATTAGTTTGGGCAGCTAAGAATAAATTTAAAATAAACCATGTAGATGTTGAAACTGCATATCTACATGCACCTTTACAACATACCATCTATATGAAAAAGCCATTAGGTTTAAAGGATGATGGAAAATCTAATTATTGGAAATTAAAGAAAAGTCTTTATGGTCTAAAGCAATCCGGTTATGAATGGAATAAATGTATTGTAAAAGAATTAGTTTCAATAGGTTTTGAAGCTGGTATAGCTGATCCTTGTTTGTTCTGAAGAGAAAAAGATGGTTTAATTTCTCTATTTCTGTTATTTACAGATGACATAGCAATTATAACTAAAATTGAACAAGAAGCAAATGATATTGTTTATAGATTACGGAAAAAGTTCAGGATTAGGAATTTAGGGGAAATTAAGCATTATTTGGGTCTTGATATAGTGAAAATGAATAAAGGTTTTAAAATTTCACAAGCCAAGAAGATTAGCCAATTATTAAAACACTATCACATGGAGCATTGTAAATCTGCTAAGACACCAATGAGTGAGGAATTTACACATAGTGATATCAAAAGTCCTATGTTTGATAAGCAAATATATCAGTCCTTAATTGGTGGTCTGTCACATCTGGGTAATTGGTCTAGACCGGATATTTCTTACAGTGTAAACCGATTGGCTAGGTATAATGCTGAACCAAGTTTGGGGACCCCCGATCCAGTGGATGAGTGGGAAATGAAACACAGATGAATCAGGTGGACAACAATCCAACAACAAAAAAGGGAGGAAACCAATCCAGCCAAAGATTAAAAGAAATGTAATACTTATGGGGTGTGGGAGATGCTCAGACTTGAAATGGGGATAAAGTCAAGAGAAATATTTGGAAAGCTTAAGATAAGAGTGAAGATTGGACAAAACCGTAAATGAAAGCAAATGTACATGTCCCAGGGTATAATGTTGCAGGATCCAATTTGTGTCAGTCACCAGGACTAGAGGTTTAATCTTCCGATCTTTCAGACTCATCCTGGAGCCCATCTTCAGGAACTTCTTTGTATCAGAATGTGTGCTTTGAGCTATTTTATGTGTGGTAGTTATATGGTGCCTAGTTGTGTATGGTTTTTTTAAGCCGTTAATTGGGGTGTTGATGGCCAGCTATTAAGTCATTGGCCATGGTACCAAATCCTCATCTCCTAAACCCTTGATAAACTGGTGGTAAATCAGCATGCCTGTTGAGTGACAAGGGGCCCATTTCCCAGGCTTCAATAATTTCCTTGACTATTTTTGTACCTGCTCAGCCGACAATTTTAGTAGTTGCACAATTGAATGTACAGTATGTCCTCGCTCTCTTCTCAAATCACTGAAAACATATTTATATCTGTTTGTTTGTTTAAAAGAAATCAACAAAGAGATCCTTTGCCTATCTTATCAACCCTAACCCAAACACTAAAGCTGACCATAACCCTAATCCTAACCTGAAACCTTAACCCTAACCCTAAACCCTAACCCTAACCCTAACCCGAACCCGAACCCTAACCCTAACCCTAACCCTAACCTTAACATTAATCCTAGCCCTAAAATCTAAACTTAACACTTAACCATAACCGTAACCCTACCCTTAAACATTAACTCTAAACCTACCCTTAACCCCTAACTCTAAACCTAACCAAACCCTAAACCTAATACTAACCCTAAATCCTAACCCTCACCCTCACCCTAAACACAAACATGAACCCTAAATCCTAACCCTAACCCTAAACCCTAAGCTTAACTCTAAACCCTAAAACTAACCCTAACCCTCACCCTAACCCTAAATCCTACCTCTAAAACTAAAACCTAAGCTTAAACCTCAACCCTCAACTCTCAACCCTCAATGCTAAACCCTAAACCTAACCCTAACCCTCACCCTAAACACAAACCCTAACCCTAAATCCTAACCCTAACCCCTAACCTTAACCCTAAACCCTAAAGCTAACCCTAAACCAAAACCTTAACCCTAACGCTAACCAAAACCGTAATCCTAACGCTAACCAAAATCCTCACCCTAACCCGAAACCCTAACTCTACCCCAAAATCCTAACAGTAACCCACACCCATACACTAAACCCTAACCCTACACTAAACCATACCCCTACCCCTACCCCTACCCCTAACCCTAACCCTAACCCAAACCCTAATACTAACCCTAACCTTTTTCAGGCTTATTTTAAATGGGGTTTTTCAGTGTACTTACCCTAAGCCTAAACCTAACCCTAATCCTAACCCTAAACCCTAACCCTAAACCCTAATCCTAAATCCTAAACCCTAATCCTAAACCCTAATCTTAAACCCTAATCCTAAACCCTAACCCTAACCTTTTTCAGGCTTATTTTAAAAGGGGGTTTTCAGTGAGCTTACCCTAAAACTAGCCCTAACCATAACCTTTCTCGGGGTTCTGTTAAATGGGGTTTTTCAGTGTACTAACCCTAACCTTAAGATTAATCCTAGCCCTAAAATCTAAACTTAACACTTAACCATAACCGTAATCCTAACCCTAAACAATAACCCTAACCCTAACCCTAACCATAAACCTAATTTTACAATGCTAAACAGAGTAAATAGATCCTTTGCGTATCTTATCAACCCTAACCCACAAACTAAAACTAACCATAACCCAAATGATAATCCGAAACCTCAACCCTAAGACTAAACACTAACTCTAACCCTAATCACAAACTGTAAACCCTAACCCTAACCTTTCTCAGGGATCTTTTAAATGGGGGTTTTCAGTGTACTAACGCTAACCCTAACCTTAACATTAGCCCTAAAGTCTGAACGTAACACTTAATCGTAACCCTAACCCAAACCATTAACACTAACCCCTAACCCTAAACCTAATCCAAACCCTAAACGTAATCCAAACCCTAAACCTAATCCTAACCCTCACCCTCACCCTAAACACAAACGCTAACCTTAAATACTAAACCTAACACTAAACCCTAACCTTAACCCTAAACCCTAAACCCTAACCCTAACCCTCATCCTCACCCTAACCCTTAATAAAAACCCTAACCCTAAATCCTAATCCTAACCCTAAACCCTAACCCTAACCCGAACCCTAATCCTAATCCTAATCCTAACCATCACCCTAACCCTAAACACAAATGCTAACCCTAAATCCTAACCCTAACCCTAAACCCTAAACCCTAAACCCTAATCATAACCCTAACCATAACCATAACCTTTCTCAGGGTTCTGTTAAATGGGGTTTTTCAGTGTGCAAAACCTAACCCTAACTTTAAGATTAATCCTAGAACTAAAATCTAAACTTAACACTTAACCATAACCGTAACCCTAACCCTAAACATTAACCCTAACCCTCACCCTCACCCTCACCCTAACCCTAACCCTAACCCTAACCCTAACCCTAACCCTAACCCTAAACCTAAACCTAAACCTAAACCTAAACCTAAACCTAAACCTAAACCTAACTCTAACCCTAACCCTAACCGTAAATCTTAACCCTAACCCTAACCCTAAACCCTAATCCTAACCCTCACCCTCACCCTAAACACAAACGCTAACCCTAACCCTAAACTTAACCCTAACTCGAACCCTAAACTTAACCCTAATCTAACCCTAACCCTAAATCCGAATTCTAACACTAAACCCTAATCCTAACCCTCACCCTAAACACAAATGCTAACCCTAACCCCAAACCCTAACCCTAACCCTAACCCTAACCCTAACCCTAACCCTAACCCTAACCCTAACCCTAACCCTAAACCTAACCCTAAATCCGAACTCTAACACTAAACCCTAATCTTAACCCTCACCCTAAACACAAATGCTAACCCTAACCCTAACCCTAAGCTTAACCCTAACCCTAACGCTAACCCTAACCCTAAGTCCGAACTCTAACACTAAACCCTAATCCTAACCCTCACCCTAAACACAAACGCTAACCTAACCCTAACCTTAACCCTAAACCCTAGCCCGAACCCTAACCTTAACCCTAACCCTAACCCTAACCCTAACCCTAACCCTCACCCTCACCCTCACCCTCACCCTAAATAAAAAATCCTAACCCTAAATCCTAGCCCTAACACTAAACCCTAATCCTAATCCTCACCCTAACCCTAACACAAACGCTAACCCTAAATCCTAACCCTAACCCTAACCCCTAACCCTAATGCTAAATCCAAACTCTAAATTCTAACCCTAACCCAAACTCTAATCCTAACCACTAACCCTAAACTTAACCATAAACCCTAAGCCTAACCCTCCAGTCTAACTCTAACCCTAACTCTAACCCAAACTTCCAGGTGGCCCGTTTTTCACCCTCCCAGAGCCTCCACTTACACCCTCCACTTACCTGCATCCAAAGGGGCCACATGGGGACTCCTGGGAGGGGGTGGGTGGGCGAAGCCAGCAAGGAGTAGGGTTTTGCGGTTCTCCAAACTCCGCAGAATCTTAGCTAGGGGCTCCCCAGTAGACAACCCCTGGAATTGGGTTATAAAATAAGGAAGTGGACACTAACAAACACCCTCCCAGTGTGATTGAATTATTCTCGGAGAGATTCAGAAGGGATACTACTGCCTTTTTGAAAAACACTTGTCAATTTTAGGGTTTGAGGGTTCTTTTTGTCTCTTTTAGTGGTCAGGTTTCCCTCCTTCTCTCTTCCACCCATCCCAACCAGCAGCAGGTTTCAGAACTCAGAGATTTTCTTATCCGAGCAGTTAAACCTGTTTCAGCTCTAATGGCTATGAGCTCATCTTGTATAAGCACATTTTTTTCATTAAAACCTCACAATCTTGAAAGGGGGAGAGGGAAATGTTAGTGCTTTTAAACAGGCTGGCTCGGAATAACTTGCCATGTGACTCCTGCCACAGGAAATAAAGCGGTATGAGGCATCTAGAAAATACTTCTCAAACAAGTCATTGAAGTCCATCAGGGCCATGGCTCAGCTTTTCGGAAGTCACTTTTTAAGAGTCAACAACAGCCCTGCCAACCTAAGCTCTTGTTGTTGGTGATTTTCCAAACTGAATATTCAGGGCCCTGTTTCAGGAAGTACATGCCTGGAATGTTAGCAAGCTATTTGCTAGAGAGAGGGAGGGGAAAACTGCCCACACAGATCAGCGTTGATCACATCCGTGTGTGTTTGAGTGGGTATAGAGTGGAAACGATTGAAAGTACTTCCAGATCTTGGCTTCCGGGGGATAAAGCCCACTCTGTTCTCCGATCCGATGGTCGTGTTTTTTTTCAGGGGAGGATGTGGTGCAGAAGAAAGGGAACCAACCAGGCTCTGCCGATGGTTCCAAACAGGCCAAAGTCTAGTGCAGAGGTCTCCAAACTTGGCAACTTTAAGACTTGTGGACTTCAACTCCCAGAATTTTCCAGCAGGGCCAGTCAGAGGTGGTATTTGCTGATTCTCTGAACTACTCAAAATTTCTGCTACCAGTTCTCCAGAACTGGGCAGAACCTGCTGAATACCACCTCTGCCCTGAATATCATTTATAGAGTCCCTTCTGGCCCTTCCGATAGCCACAGCAGATTTCAGGGCAGAGTGAAGAAATATACAAGTAGTCCTCAATTTACAGCAGTTTGTTTAGTGACTGTTTGAAGTTACAATGACACTGGGGGAAAAAAAATGACTTATGGCCATTTTTCATACTTACCACCATTGTAGTATCTCCACAGTCAAGTGACCATGTTTCGCAACTGATTTTTGGCTACAAAAGCCCAGCTATTTCTAATCCTCCCCTCCCTATCCCTCAGCTCCAGCCTGGCAACACTGAAGCTCCAAGGTGACTTCGGTCAGGTCAGTTACAGGGTTGACATCATATTTATGACGATTGCAATGTCCCGGGTCAGGTAATCCCCGTTTGCGACCTGATGACAGACAAAGTCAGTGGGGGAGCTGATCCACTTACTGAACAAACTGCAGAGATTCACTTAACAACTGTGGCAGGGAAGGTCATAAAATGGAGGGAACCCACTTAACTGTCTCACATAGTGACAAACATTTTGGGCTAAACCGTGGTCATAAGTTGAGGACTGCCTGTAGCGGTATGTAGGAATGACCTCGGGAAGCAGGGAGAAGAGTTGCCGCCAAAGAAATGGTCAGATAAATGGCAACCTAGCCTGCAGAAGGAATTTGGGGAAGACAAGCATCCAAGAATGGAACCTCCCTTGTTTCTTGGACTGCAAAGGGACTGGCGGAGAATAAAAATAAAATAGAATTAACTCTCCTGGCTGTGTTTCCTATCTGGACTTCTTCACAGGGATGACAGGATGGGATGCAGAGCTAAGCAATGCAACTCTTTAGAAGGGGACAGCTCTCTTACTTCAAAGAGGAGTTTCAAAGCATCATTGAAACAAAACATCTATTTGAAGCCTTTCCCAAAATGACAAGGCAAACACACAGTACGTCTGATGTGCAAATGGGCAGACAGCTTCCCAAGGGTGAATGAAAGCTGTCTTCACACGCAGCTAAAGGTATCTCTACATATCAAAATGAATGCCTTTAAAGCTGGAAGGGGCCTTTGTTTTCAGCCCAACGTGTGATCCTGCCACAAAGAAGATGCTAATAAGGCCCTTCAGATATTATAATGCCAATTATTGTAGCTCTTCTTGTTCACTTGGCTGCTCTGCTTTTGTCAAGCTACTCAAAGTGTGAAGTGAAGATTAAAATATTCCATAAGCATCCCTAAATGTATGAATCTTATCTGAGAATGTATACTGAAGTGGGTTTTATAACTATACCAGAAAGAAGATTTTAAACAGTCAGTGCATTATCTTGGATAGCAGCAATGGCTCAGCAGTTAAGACATTGGACTTGTCAGCTGGAAAGCCAGGTTTGAGACCTGGCCATCATGCAACAGGGTGAGTTCCCATCCTTACCTTAGCTCCTGCAAATGAAAGCATGCAAATGCGAGTAGATAAATACATACTACTTTGGTGGGAAGACAACAGTGCTCTGTGACATCATGCTGGCTGTATGATCCTGGAAACATCTTTTGACAAGGCTGGCTCGTTGGCCCTTAAAATTGAGACAGCACACACACTCCTCAGCAACGACTAGTGGAGTAAAATCCGCAGGGATTCCTTTAATACATTGTCTTATTGTGTTGCATAATAGAATGCCATTTTGGAGATTGGGGGCCATCCTAGGTAGAAACTTTTATTTATATTTTTTTAGGAAGCCATGAAGAAAGCATTCAGCAATAAAGAAAATATAATAGAGATGAAGTAGTCACTGGCCAAGAATCTGCAATCAGGCAAGATTTAATGGGGGACAAAATATTTAAACATGAGCCCATCCAGCAACAACAACAACAAAAAAGCATTAAAACCCGGGCACTCGTAAGATCAAAATGAGAGCAACTGAGCAACCAAAGCCATCTGCATGGTGTCCTTGATCAGAAATCTCAACCTGCTTTAACCCAAACTGTTCTTGATGTTACTGATCCAGATAAACATTCATGTAATGGCCAGAGGGGGGGTTGTCCTTGGTGCTTTCTGAGCTTGCTTGTTTTCTTGCAGACGTTTCCTTATCCTAACTAGGTAACATCCTCAGTGCTAGTAAGGAGTCCTGTTTGCTGTCAGTTAATATTCTGGTGACTTGCCTGTCTGTGTGAGTGGAGGCAGTCTTAGAGATTCTTTGGTTGGGCTGTTTACTGAGGGCTTTTTGGCTGTTTCTTGATTGGGGTATTGTTTGCTTGTTTGTTTATTGAATTTGTATTGCCGCCTATTCACCCTATTTACTTGACTGTTCGCCTGAAGTTAACCTTGGAGTTAATCTGTGCTGATCTGAGTGCTGATTACTGGTGGACAGGTGCTGGAATCTTTTTGTTCTCTTTTGGGCAGGTTGATTGTCTCTTTTGCATAGTCTGTAGATGTTGTTAATGTCTATGTGTCTATTGATGGCTGATTGATTAGAGTACCAGGCTTCTAGAAATTCACTTGCATTTTAGGGCATGGCCTGGTCTAGGTTTCTCACATTTTCCCAATTGAAACCATGGTTAAAACTGTCTATATGTTGTGAAATTAATGAATTTTCATCACGTCTTCTGACTGCCAGTTGGTGTTCATGGATTCATGCAATGGGAGATAACCTTCTTGTTTCATTTATTTGGCATCAGTTAGAGATAAAGTGAAGGCCAGGAACTCGCAGGCTGAATACCCCACATTTAAAAAAACGGCACCCCTTCAATCAAGCAACATATGAGTTATCCTATTCACAGCACATGCTTCCCTTGAGTAATAAATCCTACCAGTTTTCCACAGATTGAGGTTGTGGCTTCAGATGACAGCTGGCTTCAGAATCTGAAAAATGAACTGAATCTCAACAGCTGAGGAAGAAGCAGTCTTGCACTTCATATATGTTGCTAAATCAGTCTGTGCTTTATCGAGATAAACTCCAACCCACCTGACAGTTGGGCTAATGAGATACTGCCTCTCAGTAAGCTTCCTTTGTGAAGCTGATTTGAAATTTAAATGAAGTACCAAATCCAATCTCTCTGTCCCCTCCTGTCTTCTGTTGTTTATCAACCCATGGCAATTTCCTTTAAATACTGTGTTATTCTGGATGTTAGCTCCAGTAATAATGATATTCTTTTATCAACACGGCTATGGGAATGGAAGCAGGGAAGGAAAGAAGGAATCCTTATTCATGCAGTGGCAGGTGGGCAAAATAGATTAAAAAATTTAAATAGCAGAGAGGATTTTCAAGTCAAAGAGATGTGGAGCTCAATTTATAGAGATTTGGGGATCTTTCTGTAGTTGGCCGCAAAGGAAATAAGTGGGTGGCCCGTGGAGGAATGACTTTTGAAGCCTCTGTTGACCTGAGCAAAGGCTTGTTGGTAAATTGCTTGTGGTTGCTTTTGCTCAATCAGAAGTTAATAAGATGTATTTTCTGAAAACAGGAGCTGCTGACAGGGGCCTGCCTATTTACAGGCTTCTGGCTTGTTGTGTTTAAGGAAGACAAACTAATTTAAATCTCTGTCAAGCCATATTGACAGGACAGCCAACGGACTTTTGAAGAAAAAAAAGTTGGTCCTTTTTTATTATGTTCCATTTGCTGATGATTAAAAGTATCAAAGATGAAAAAATACATATAAATGAAGAGTTTCAGGGATTGTGGAATAACTGAGGTCTCTCCTTCCCTCCCTCCCTCCCTGCCTGCCTGCCTGCCTGCCAGTAATTCTTCAACAGCCATGTTGAAAGAGCGCAATCATGGTATAAATCAACAAGTGGGTGGAAATACCTGCAGGTCTAACTTAGCTATGATCCACTTACTGATGGACATGCTTATATATGTTTGCTTGTCTGACCTCTAACTCAGTGGTGGTTTTCTACCAGTTTGGCCCAGTTCGGCCGAACCAGTAGCTCTGAGGATCATCTGTGAGCAAACCAGTTCACTCTGATGATCAGCTGCTGAGATGCTCCACTCACCCTGGCTCTATACTGGTTTTGAAGCTCAGCTGCTTTGAGTGACACAGCGAATTGCTGCGTGTCAGCTGTTGAAGACACGGACTACAATGGAGACTATGAAATGGATGCACAAAAAAAAGTGGTAAACCAACTGACACACTGTCTGTAAACTCATGAAGGAAAGGATGATGTTTTTATGTTTTATGTGTTTTTGTTTGTTGTTAAAATTAATAAAACTGTTTTCAAAAAAAAAAAAACTGTTGAAGACACAGGGGAGAGTGCAGGATTGCAGAAGGTCAATAGAAACCCTCTTCATGCATACAAAGCCATGCCCACAGAACTGGTGGTAAAACATTTTTTTGAAACCCAACACTGCTCTAACTTGTTCTGAAGAAAGCTGAACCATCAGAAACCCTGGTACAGTTAGTAGGTGCATCCTTCTAACTTTGCATCTTGCTTTGGAGTTGGTGTTTTGGATGCCTCTATTCTCTTGCTCTTATGTACAGTCATAATCTTTATCCTTTTAGGTTACCTGACATTGATTCTCTTAGATGTAAAGATCTAGAGCAGGGGTGTCAAACTCAAGGTCCGTGGCCTGGATCCGGCCCATGGAATGCTTAAATCTGTCCCATGGGGCTGGCCTGGAAATAGCAAAGGAATTTGGTATTTGGCAGTGCAAGGCCCCCTGAGCCCTGTTTTAGCCAACAAGATGCTGCAGGAGGCCATCTGGGCCAAAAATGGGGCATTGGGGCCCCACACCCCCCGTTTTGGCTGGCAGGGTGTTGCAGGAGGTGTCCGTCCCATCTCTGCTACCCAGCTGGCCCACAGAGAACTACAATGCTGATCCGGCCCTCAAAGAAATCCAGTTTGACACTCCTGATCTGTAAGGATTTGTTTTGCATTGCCTTTCTGGTTCGCCTGTCAAGATAGACCGGTTGTGATTAATACCGTAGCCATATGCCCTTGTGATAAGGGCTGATATCCAGAATACATCCTGCCTGGACTTTGAGAGGGGGTCCCTAAATCTGTACAGTTTATGGAGGATGTCTCCACCTTTACTTTGTCTTCCATTCCATGGGTTGATGAAGGAGCTCAGCCATTTGGTCCCCAAGCCTCTTTTTCTATATTTAAATGGAAGAAACATTCCAATACTCCAAATAATAGGCATCTTAATTAATGGATGGTTGAGAATCTTCCATAGACACTTTCCTTGAAGACTTATTCAAATCAGGGAAGCATGATGCCAGACTTTTCAGAAGGACTTTACTTACTCAAGAATGGCTGGGAGCAAAGCGACCTTGGTTTAAAAACCCACTCACTCCAGTTTAAAGACAAACAACAAATGAGAGCTCTTTGAGATTCAAAAGATGTCTATTAGGAATTATACAATGGTCACTTGGGCATGCTCTTCTCCATTATGATAATTGAGCCAGTGTGGTGTAGTGATTAAAGGTTTTGGACCAGAAGTCAGGACCTTGTGAACCTTAAGTTTGGCTTAGGCAGGAGATCAGTTGGGCAGCTTTGGATTATTCTCTTTCTCTCAGAATGGCAAACTGCTTCTGAAAACGTTAACTAGAAAAATTTAAGGACTAGTCTGTGCAGTCGCTAAAGGTCAAGATTGACTAATGGCCCACATCTATGATGAATTACTGCATTTTTATTTAAAGTGTTTCTCTAAGTTCATCAACACTTTAAAGTGTCTCTTTTTCTTTACTTTTTGACATATTAGTTTTTAAAAGTATCTCTTCTTTTTGGTGGAGGCAAATTGGCCATTAAAACTAGTAATTGTACTGAAGTTTGCTCAGAGACGCATTATATCTGTTCCTAAATATTCAACATAACATCTTATCCTCAATCTTAACAATGCTAAAAGGAAAAAGAAAGAAAATCTAAAATTATTATGTCCTCATCCAAAATTTTAAAAAGATGGAAAAGTACAAAAACAACAACTATAAAACATGTAATTGCATTTTATAGATGAAGCCATTTCTTACAGAAAAAAAAACAATTTAATTGAACAAAAAGAAATACTATGAAACTGTGTGCTTATTTTTGTAAAAGTTGTTTGAACTATTCTTAGTATCTGCTTGCCTCTAATCCATCAGCAATTAAAGTAGGAGCAAAAATCCTCACCCTGATTTTTCAGGACTGTTTGCTTTATGCAAATGTGAGTAGAAGGCATCAGTCTATGCTATCACTGGTTAGCATGTATGCATGTTTGCATTCACATGCATTACCCTGACCTTGAATAGGGGTGGGTGTGTATTTCTCATGTCATTGTTTTTCATTGCAAAGTAGCCAAGCTATTGCTTTGCAGTAGCCTAGTAGGTTTTCATTTCCTTACCCAAATGCCCTCTTACACACATTTCTTTTCTGCATTTTCTAATGGAAAATACATGATGCTACCTTGTGCAGGGGCAATGGGGCAGCTATTCTGCATGTAAAATAGAGCTATAATGGTAATGATGCTCATAGACAGGATTGCCTTGAGGATGTGTTTCGCCCCCTCTCCTATTTTAAAATAAGTTAGCAACGGCAACTTACTGTCATGGTTGCCAAGAGCAGAACATAAACAACTCCCAACCTCAGCTTGCAAGAGGCTTTATCTTACCCTTATGAAAAGGTCTTTAGAATTTCAACTCTGCTGAGACCAGAATAAATCTTCAGGAGCGATTTCTCTCCTCTATCCTATCCCAAACGATTCAACCCAATTTTATGGGCAATTAAACAACCCTAACCTCAATACTAGACTGCCAGTTTGATGTAGCAGTAAAGGCTTCAGACTAGAAAACGAGGAGACTTTGAGTTTATGTCCCACCTCAGGCACAAAGTCAGCTAAGGGATCTTCAGCCAGTCACAATCTCTCAGCTCTAGGGAACTAGTAATGGCAAACCACTTCTGAAATCTTGCCAAGAAAACTTTAGGGACTTGTCCAGACAGCTGCCAGAAGTCAGCATTGGCTCAAGGGGCCATCATTAAATAAAGCAAGCAAGCAACCTTGATAGGAGCCCTTGTAGGGCAGTGGTTAGAATGCAGTGATGCAGGCAAACTCTGCCCACAGCCTGGAGTTTGATCCTGACTGGCTCAAGGTTGACTCAGCCTTCTGAGTTTGTTAAAATGAGCACCCAGGTTATTGGGGGCAATATGCTGACATTTATGAACTGCTTAGAGAGTGCTGTAAAGCACTATGGGGCAGTATATAAGTCTAAGTGCTATTACTAAGTGCTATTGCTATTCCAACAACAACGTGCAACAAACATATAAAAAGTACTCTACAATGAAAATCACTGGTTGGATTTATATCTCTTTATGCATCTAGCTAACTGACACAATGGGATACCAAACTATTATTAGCTCCTGATCTTCTGGGAGTTTTCTTGGGGAAAAACGACTTAAACTGATTATCAGCAGTCTCTAGGTGGGGCTGAAAAAAAAGTCAAGTTGCAATCACAGCAATTGGAGCCCCTCCCCTTTTGTACATGTGTTAGTGTTACACGCAGTATAAATATGTGGAATAATAATAATAATAATAATAATAATAATAGTAGTAGTAGTAGTAGTAGTAGTAGTAGTAGTACTTTATTGTCATTATGTGTATATACATGGTATGCACATACAACAAAATTCACATAATTCACAAAATCAGTGCCATGACCAAGATCTTGAATTTTTAATCCACCAGTGACAATGCTGTATATAATAATCTGTAAAACAAGGAGGGTGTCAATCTCTAAAAAGTAATAAAACAGTTTAACATGCTAATTCAGGTAGTCCTTTACTTATGACTGCAAATGAGTCCAATATTTCCATTGCTAACCCGGTTGTTAAGCGTTGCATCCTATTTTATGACCTGTTTGCCAGAGATGTTATGCAAATCATGTGGTTGTTACATGTATCTGACTTCCCCCACTGGCTTTGTTTGCCTGGAAACCAGCTGGGAAGGTTACAAATGGTGATTGCATGGCCCCAGGACACTGCAATTCTCACAAATACATGACAGTCACCAAGCACTCAAATTTGGATCATGTGACCAGAGGGATGCTGCAGCAGTCACGTGGAAATTGGTCATAAGCCTTTTTTTTTTTTTAGTACTGCTGTAACTACAAGAACAATCACTAAATGAACAGTTGTAAGTTGAGTATTACTGTACCTGTATAAATACCATGGGTATACATATTGCAGAGCTAAACCTTAAACTATTGTTATGTGAATACCATTGATATCACAAAATTGTATAGCAATAATACTTAGACTGCTCAAAAAAATAAAGGGAAAACTTAAACAACACAATGTAACTCCAAATCAATCACACTTCTGTAAAATCAAACTGTCCACTTAGGTAGCAACACTGATTGACAATCAATTTCACATGCTGTTGTGCAAATGGAATAGACAACAGGTGGAAAGCAGAGGCAGTTAGCAAGACATCCCCAATAAAGGAGTAATTCTTCAGGTGGTGACCACAGACCACTTCTCAGTTCCTATGCTTTCTGGCTGATGGTTTGGTCACTTCTGAATGCTGGTTGTGCTGTCACTCTAGTGGTAGCATGAGATGGAGTCTACAACCCACACAAGTGGCTCAGGTAGTGCAGCTCATCCAGGATGGCACACCAATGCGAGCTGTGGCAAGAAGGTTTGCTGTGTCTGTCAGCGTAGTGTCCAGAGCATGGAGGCACTACCAGGAGACAGGCCAGTACATCAGGAGACATGGAGGATGCCATAGGAGGGCAACAACCCAGCACTAGGACCGCTACCTCTGCCTTTGTGCAAGGAGGGACAGGAGGAACACTGCCAAAGCCCTGCAAAATGACCTCCAGCGGGCCACAAATGTGCATGTGGCTGCTCAAATGGTCAGAAACAGACTCCACGAGGGTGGTATAAGGGCCCGACATCCACAGGTGGGGGTTGTGCTTACAGCCCAACACCGTGCAGGACGTTTAGCATTTGCCAGATAACACCAAGATTGGCAAATTCGCCACTGGCGCCCTGTGCTCTTCACAGATGAAAGCAGGTTCATACTGAGCACATGTGACAGACGTAACAGGGTCTGGAGACACTGTGGAGAATGTTCTGCTGCCTGCAGCATCCTCCAGCATGACCGGTTTGGCAGTGGGTCAGTTATGGTATGGGGTGGCATTTCTTTAGGGGGCTGCACAGCCCTCCATGTGCTTGCCAGAGGTAGCCTGACTGTCATTAGGTACCGAGATGCGATCCTCAGCCCCTTGTGAGACCATATGCTGGTGATGGGTTCCTCCTAATGCACGACAATGCTAGACCTCATGTGGCTGGAGTGTGTCAGCAGTTTCTGCAAGACAAAGGCATTGATGCTATGGACTGGCCTGCCCATTCCCCAGACCTGAATCCAATTGAGCACATCTGGCATATCATGTCTCGCTCCATCCACCAATGCCACATTGCACCACAGACTGTCCAGGAGTTGGGGGATGCTTAGTCCAGGTGTGGGAGGAGATCCCTCAGGAAACGATCCGCCACCTCATCAGGAGCATGCCAGGTGTTGTAGGGTGGTCATATAGGCATGTGGAGGCCACACACACGACTGAGCCTCATTTTGACTTGTTTTAAGGACATTACATCAAAGTTGGATCAGCCTGTAGTGTTTTTTTCCACTTTAATTTTGAGTGCAGCTCCAAATCCAGATCCCCATGGGTTGCTAAATTTGATTTCCATTGATAATTTTTGTGTGATTTTGTTGTCAGCACATTCAACCATATAATGAACAAAGTATTTAATAAGAATATTTCATTCATTCAGATCTAGGATGTCTTACTTTGTGTTCCCTTTATTTTTTTTGAGCAGTGTATATACTGCATAATAGTGCTTTACAACCCGCTCTAAATGGTTTGCAGAGTTAGCATATTGCCCCAAAGAATCTGGGTCCTCATTTTGCTGACTTTGGAAGGATGGATGGCTGATTCAACCTTGAGATGGTCAGGATCGAACTGCTGGCAGTCAGCAGAGTTAGCCTGCAATACTGCATTCCAACCACTGTGCCACCAAGGCTCATCAAAGTCTCCCAGTTTCTATGTATCTGCACTGAAACCTTCGATCTGTAAAAATAATGAGTCTTAGCTAATGTGCGGCTAATGTGTGCTTTTGGGGGGTGGGGGGAAGAGAAACTGCTTTCATTCTAAAAAGAGGAAACTTTATCACCCACATACATTCTGCGCAGTGGCACAAATGTAATATGAGTTTTCCAGTTGCAAGCATCTTAAACATCTTGCTGATTCCAGGGATGACTTTAGGTGACAATAGCTTTGCTGATGTTTTATGTTCCCATTGCACAATCCTGCATTTTGTTCTTTCCCCTAACTTCACGAATAAATTCCTTGAGATGGGGGAGGGGGAAACCCATTACACACACAGCATTTTCTGAATGCATTCAGAGAGTACAACCTTTTTACAGAATATATATAAATCATCATTTTGATCAGGAATCACATTACTAGGACATCTCATTCAAAAGAAAGAGTTTCACCTAAATAATGATGTAGGTCATTTTGGAACGAAATGCAAAGATCAATTTCAAAATAAGTTTAAGGAACAGCAGATTGATCAAAAGGGCGTATTGTGCAGCAAATTGGTATTATATGTAGATGAGCTGCTGGCAAATACTGCTTGGTGTACATTTTTAAAGCATTCTGAGCTAATCCACACTTTTCAGGCAAAACGTATGTTGGGATATAGATACCCTTTGATGTGCTACACTAAATTTTGTGATGTAGTTTGCAGCTCAAAAATAGCATACCAAATATATGTTTTAGTAAAAATCCATACAAATATCTATATCCCAGAGTTGAATGCCAACATAAATTGAATTTTCTTTATGTGTGTGTGCATGATATTTTTTTTAAAAAAAATATCATTTGAAAAAATGGTACAGCCTGGTTGTGGACTAAGGGAAGGAAAGGGAAAGGAAAGGAATTTCTTTCTATGAAAATGGTCACATGAATTAATTAACTGGATATCAACATTCATATCTTATAGTTAAAATTTTCATGTGAACCAATCTTCATACTCATGTCCCATGTTCAAAATCAGTTCAACACAGAGTAATTCTATTTCCTTTGAAAATCCATAGATGTTCATGCCAAGTCATTTATTTTAAGCTAAGCTTGTTGACAATGTTGGGATCCAAGTGAAGACAAATCATTTTATTCTGAGAAATGAATAAGAAAAGAATGTTCAATATTTAATTAGAGGAAATACTTAGCTTTATTGCTCACCTTGCAAGTTTTATGTGCATGAGACCACAGCTAGTTATAGATATTGCAAGTTCTTGCCGCACCTAAGGTAAACTCATCTATAATTTTGAATGTTCTCCAACATACTAGAAAATCTCTCTGGCAATGAGAACTGTCATACTGACTGTTATATTGACTATTTCCTAGTAAGATTTGATTGCTTATTGTACCCTAGGACTATCATTAAGTGTTGTACCTTATGGTTCTTGACTCTTGACGAATGTATCTTTTCTTTTATGTATACTGAGAGTATTTGCACCAAGACAAATTCCTTGTGTGTCCAATCACACTTGGCCAATAAAGAATTCTATTCTATTCTATACTTGAAGAATAAGTTTGCAAGGATATTCCATCAATATTCTGATTTCTCTCTCTCTCTCTCTCTCCCCTTCTGTGTATGTGCACACACTTTCAAGTCAATGTTGATTCCTGATGACTGCTTGGACTAGTTCCTACAGTTGTCTTGGCAAGATTTTGTACAGGTAGTCCTCAATTTACAACAGTTCACTTAATAACCATTCAAAGTTACAATAGCCCTGAAAAAAGTAACTTATGATCATTTTTCACACTTACGAACATAGCAGCATCCCCGGGGTCGCATGATCAAAATTCAGATACTTGGCAGCTGACCCATATTTATGATCATGTGATCACCTTTTGGGACCTTCTGTCATGCTAAATCAATGAGGAAGCCAGATTCAACATGGTATGATAGACTTGCAGGGCCAGCATGTTGCTCAACAAGGTCACATAGTGTAATAAGATTGGGACTGGGTTAGGGACTTCTGTCCTCACTGTGTGTTGTTTGGGGTGGGTGTATGAAGGGAGGCTCAGCCAATCTCATTGTACACAAATTGTACTCTGACAATAAAAGTAATAATAATAATTCACTTAGCAACTGTGTTACTAACTTAACAACTTCAGTGACTTCACCTAATAACTGTGGCAAGGAAGGTCATAAATCAGGAAAAAAATTCAGTTAACAAATGTCTCGCTTAGCAACAGAAATGTTAGGCTCAATGGTGGTCATAAGTCAAGGACTATCTGTACTGACTTGCCCTTGCTTGATTCCTAGGACTGAGAGGGAGGGTCTGCCCCATGGTGACCCAGTTGGCTTCATGCCTAAGGCAGGACTAGAATTCAGAGTCTCCCAGATTCTAGCATGCCTCAACCACTAAACCAAACTGCTCTTGTTCTGGTTTTTATATCTTTATAAGGGAAAGCCTGCAGAAATATGTTGGCCCCAGGGGTGGGATTCAAATTTTTTAACAACCATTTCTGTGGGCATGGCTTAGTTGGTGGGCATGGCTTGGTGGTTATGTGATTGACTGGGCGTGACCAACTCAACATCACTCTGTGGGGATGCCGCAAGTCGTAAGTATGAAAAATGGTTATAAGTCACTTTTTTCAGTGCCATTTTAACTTTGAACGGTCACTCCACACAAGCAAAGTACCAGCAAAGGAGGGGAAAAAAACTCCAGAGACGTTCCTAAGACAGGAAGTCTAGTCCTGCCAAGAATGTAATAAGGGTTAATGGAGAGGCAGTTTCTGTAAGCAACACCAGAATGTTTACTTCCTGCCTTCCTTACAGGATTAGGCCAGTAA
The DNA here is from genome assembly GCF_049901715.1 of Pseudonaja textilis. NCBI lineage: Eukaryota > Metazoa > Chordata > Lepidosauria > Squamata > Elapidae > Pseudonaja > Pseudonaja textilis. The sequence continues at coordinate 173,159,804 of NC_141991.1, forward strand.
TTTCTTCTAACAACCGGTTCTCCAAACTGCTTACAATGTTAACAACCGGTTCTAGCGAATAGGTGCAAACAGGTAGAATCCCACCCCTGGTTGGCCCGTTAGAAATCTTGAGATTGTATAGCTCAGGATTCTGTAATTCCTTCTTCTTGTACTATGAAACAGGAGTGTCAAACTTGATTTCATGGAGGGCCGCATCAGGGTCGTGTTTGACCTCAGTGGGACGAGTGGCCATGGCCAGGGTGGGCATGACCAGCTCAACATCGCTCATGTCGGGGGCACCTGTAATGGCCTGGGTAGGGCTGGGTGGATCCATTGTCTCTGGTGGAGAAAGGCAAGACCAGGGAGCAGGCCAAACCCTTGTCTTCCAGAGCAGCCTTGCTGTTGCTGTTGGCCAAGTGCTAAGGCAGGACTTTCCTTTCTTCCTTCCTTCCTTCCTTCCTTCCTTCCTTCCTTCCTTCCTTCCTTCCTTCCTTCCTTCCTTCCTTCCTTCCTTCCTTCCTTTCCTCTTCCTTCTCCTTTCTTCTTCCTTCTCCTCTTTCCTTTTTTCCCCTTCCTTGCTCTCTTCCCATTTCCTTCTTTTTCTTTCCCCTTCCTCTTTTTCTGTCACTTCTTGGATGCTCAAATGCAAAAGGGGAAACATTTCTCCTTTTGTTTAGTTTTGCTTTTAGTTTGTTTTGCTAGCCCTCTGCCAGCGAAAACCAAGCCTGGGAGAGTGCCTATACCCCCAGGCCCTGGTTTTGGCTTGGATGACCCCTGAAGTCCTCTGCCAGTCCTGTTTTCAGCCTGAATGGCCTCCTGAAGTCCTCTGCCAGCTACAATGGAGCCCAAGGGGGCAGCCCCCCCGGGCTCCATTTTCACTGCCAGAGGGCTGGAGGCCATTCAGGCTGAAAACGGGGCCTGGAACAGCCATGCATGGCCCTCCAAAGCTCCATTTTCACTGGCAGAGGCACCACAGGCCTGTCCTTTGGTGTTTCCATGGCTGCTCCGTGGGCTGGAATTAAGCACCCTGTGGGTCAGAACCGCCTCACAATCCTTGAGTTTGACACCCCTGCTATAGAAGAACTTTGAGGCTAAAGTGGCAGGGATTTTACTCTTGAAAATTCCAGGGGACAAATTGTACATTCACATCACCGCTGAGTGCTCAATCCACACATATCCAAAGTTATTTTTATCTTTTAGATTATTTCAGCTGTTCTGGAGAACTTCCCCACACTGCTTAAATATGTCCAAAGAGTATATTTCATCTTTTATGGCTTTTATGAAGAGAGAGAGAGAAAGAGACAGAGGGCCAAGATTGATATCCAGCAGTGAGAAGTCAACAGAGTATTTAACCTGGAGGAGGATAAAATGATAGATTCAGCTCCTGCCTAGATTAATTGTTAGAAAGAAAAAGAGGCAGCTCAGTGCAGCTCTCATGGTTGGAGAATATTGTTCATGTCGATTGTTGAAAGAGGGCATTGATCAGTGCCTATACAGCTAACTTCTATCTCTTATATTATCTAGTTAGAAAATGTCTCAAATAAAGTATAATAATATTATCTGAAACCCATAACTAAAGCCAAATCAAAACCAGCTTTATGGAGGTCAGTTATTAGCCTCCCATATGGTAGAGTTCAGCCTGAAAATTGGCTGGCCCATCTTTGAAGCACTCAACGTTTAAAATAAATAGCTTAACATTAGCAATAGCAACCACAATCTGCCAGCACTCACTGAAGAACACAGACTGGCATTTTTACTTGTATCACTTCCCTGCCTTCCAAGGAAGGTCTGTTTATGGTTAGCTGCTCAAAATTCTATTTGCAGATAGGTGAGAATAGGCCTTTTGCATGAAAGGGGACTCAGTGCATGTAAAGGAACAAATAGAAAACATTTTTCAGCTTAGAACTGGCCATTCACTGAGCTTGGCAACATCACTTAGTGACAGATAGGGCCAGTTTTGATAGCCTGATTATCTTCTTTGACTCTAGTGATGCTTGAGTAGGATCAAAGTACATGATAGAATCTGGGTACACAACAAGTTTTTTATCATTTATTTCAAGGGCTTCAAAGTCAACATTTTAGATGTTTGAATTCTGGGAGCTGAAGTCCACACAGCTTAAAGTTGTCAAGGTTGAGAAACACTGCCCCATATGACAATTCTCTTCCTGCAGACTACTTCCTTCATCATCATCATCATAATAATAATAATAATAATAATAATAATAATAATAATAATAATAATAATAATAAAAAACAATTGTGCAGTGGAGACCTTGGACTCCACCTACCCATTTTCCCTGAAATTCGAGCGGTTTGCCTGGGTCACATAAATTATGCTAGTGGAAGTGACAAAAGTTTTTGAAAAGCAGTTTGCCGTTAAGTGGGGTCGTGAGAAGGTTGAACAGGGTGGTTGGTGAAGACCCTATGACATGTATTGCTGGGATTGTAGCATCAACAAGTCCAGTCTTCTCTCCATAAAGAAAGTGTCTCTGCAAGTGTGGAATTCAGAACAACTCAAAGTCTTTAGACAGCATATCATTTGTGTCTTCTCCACCTGAAACAGACGGAAACAGTCCTAAGTTTATAGATGTAAGACCAGGATCTGAAGAGCATTCTACTGAGCCAATCAACAATCATTGATACCAAACTATAGCTTTATTGGGTATCTTACAATGGACTATACAGAATGTAATTTTCAGGCCAGCAGGGACTGGTTTGAAATAATTAAGCAAGACTGTTTTATATATGTATTTATTTAAAAGATTTGCATAGGGGCCCATCTTTTGTAAAATATCCCTGATAGCTCACAAACAGTACTAAAAAAATAAGTGACAAGCATTAAAAAAAACAACAAAACAGAAATACAGCCTCTACAACAACAATCTGGCAATGGAAGTTGCCTTGGAAGCATAATATCCCAGCTGAACTCCAGCACCAAATTCATGGAACCTTGTCACAAATTCCAAATTCTAAGGAGCTGAAAAGATTAATGGTGAAGTAAATAAGTCTTTAATTCCTCCCCAAACCAAAAGAAGACATCAGGAAGCCAGACCCATAGTAGTTACAACCATGAGGAAAGTGGCCATTTGTTAAAAGATTGTGATACTCGGGGGCGGGGGGGGGGGGAGGATTGTCTGCAGTAATGAAAGCATCTTTGGGATAAAAAAAACAAAAAAAAAACTGTTACAGGCTTAGTAGATACTAGGAGTTGGTATAGCTTCATTCAGTAAAGGAAGCATCTATGGGGAAAGACCTCTTACTAGCGTTTTTGGGCAGACTGAGTTGGTCCTATTAATTATAGCCAGAGTAGAAACACAGGGAAATGAGGGGCAAATGACATAGGTTTTGTAATTTGTTAACAAACACTGTTACTTTGCATTTTAATTTGATTTATTATCTCTCTTTTAAAATGATGTTCAGGTTTATTAGCCTTTAACATTCCTAAACTGATAAGCAAGGCTGGAGACTAGTTCCAGATAAGAAAAAGTCTGTTAGAACAAATTGGGGTATGGTTTATCTCTTTTGTGAACTCAAAACAATCTTTTTTCCTTACAATTACACCCTTTCTGACATCAGATCTCATTTTAATGAACATGTGTGATTTAATGGAATGCAAATATGTAACATGTTTGACTACATGTATTGTGACTGATTCCCTATGCAAAAGGGAGGTTACTTTTACCCTGTCCCATCAACTTTCCTCTTGCATTTTCTTTGTTGTGTTAACTATAAAAAGGTAAGCTAATAAACTGCTTTTAAATGATCTTATGACTCAATTGCTTAGTGGGAAGGTAAACTGAGGCAGAACCTAGGGCCAGATTTGGTTTTTGGAAAGGAACAGATAATCTTGGTAGAAATAATCCCAATCTGACACCAATATTCTGCACACAATTGATGAGAAGATCTTGAATATATGAGAAGCATGCTTCAATTCCATCAGGAGGGGCTGATAGAATTAAAAAGGAAGGTTATCCTGTGAATAACAAAGAAGCGAAAGAAGACACACTCCCCAAATCTTTTACAACCAAAAGGATGTCTGAAATTCTGCAACTGTAAACACAATCCCCATGAATAACAAGATCTACCAATTATCTCACAACTGAATTGCCTTTTCATGGAGTTGAGGTGGAGAAAATAGTAATTTTCCAAAAATTAAAAACTAGAAGCATGGTATTAAAAAGAGAAGTGTATGACAGGGACAATGGCTAGCCTTAGCACCAACCATGGCTGGTTTTAATCTTGCCAGATATTGGTGTGTTAGCCTTCAAAAAACTACTTATTAAATAAATGAATTTTGAATAGAAAAATAAGTGGCTATTTCCCGGGAAAAAACCCAATTAATCCCAGTTGGGTTTATATTTGAGCATAAATGTATTAGTTTGTATTGTAAAAATAAACCAATTATTCTATTCAGGGGACTCAATTTTCAGCTGCCTTTTTAACAGGCCACAAATTTCATGTTAGTGAAAATCTTTGTAAAATGAGAGAGGGGAAAAAAAGAGCTTTGGGCTGCTATGCAAAATCTACAGTGGAAGTTTTATCTTCTATCATAATATCTCATTTGTGTTCTGTATTTAACCATGAAGAAGCTTGCAAAACATACAGTATATTGCTACACCAATCTAGAGTTGAATGAGAACTTTCGCGGGGCATAATTTTAAAACAACCAAACCTTAGGATATTAGCCTTGCCAAAGCTTTTTGGTTTTTTGCTCTCATTTCATTTGTGCTGCTTTAAGCTACAGATAATGATACAGATCAGATTTTGTTCATGCCATCAATTCAAACTCGATGATCAGTTCCCTTGGCAAAACTCTTCATCCAACAGTTTGTTAAAAGCTAGCAGAGTCCTGTCATTCTAGGTGATGAAATATTTCGGTGCCATCCATGTAACCCAAGTATATTAACCAACAGCATTAAAATATCAATCATATTTTAAAGCCTGTGCTATCATATATTTTTTTTCTTGAAATAGGGTTGACATTAATATTTCTCTACGTGCAAACATGCACGCATAGGCAATTTTGAGGCAAAATGTTTAAACAGGAAAGGGAAAAATATCCTTTCCTTGCTTCCTTCATTTCTCCAGTCTAATTCAACTCAAGAAGAGAAATAATTCAACTCAAAGTGAAATAATTAGACTGTTTATTTTTCAACATAGCCTTCTAAGGAGGTGTAGATGTTGAATTGATATATAAGAAGTTTTTAAAAACTCAATAGACAACTTTTCATGCCTGTCTATTGAATTGTCAAGCTTTTTCTACAAAAGCAGGTGTATTTTAGACTATAGTAGAGCATCCTCACAGTTGGGAAAATTTAGTTGGAAGGAAAAAATAATAATAATTACTTACCAGGGCTTCATTCATGAGCCTGAGGGGCATCTATTAAAATCAGAAAGTTAAACTATGTTGTGATGATGGAAAACAAGACAAAATTATGTGCTACTAAGAAAAATCTTATGGCACTTTCAGGGCCAACCCATTTATTGTGGCATTGGTGCAACCCAATGGTTTTCAAGAAAACTCATGCAAGGCAGAAAAAAAGTTAAAGTTCTTAATTGCAGGTTGAGGGAAACGGGATTCTCAGAGAGGGGAAATGATAGGCAAATTTGACAAGGGGGTTTGGGAAGAGATAATAAGCTCATCCAGCTAAGGGTCGGGCAATGGGAGGGGGAATAGGATGGAGAGAAGAACACCAGTTTGTGACAGGTCCCGAAGAAAGGTACCTCAGAAACTTATAGAAGATCCCAACTTTGATTAGAGCAAGTGAGAAGCAGAGCAGAGAGAAAAGATAAAACATTTGAAACTAGCAGGGCAGGGAACTCCCTCACAGGCAGAAACGCTACCTTTGAGCAAGAAGTAGAAGAGAAAAGTCATGAAACAACCAAAACTTGAGGTGGGATCAAAAACATCCAAAGGCCGTTGGCAGCATCATCATCAAAGTTCCATCTCTTTTGAAGGTGCATTATCATTGCACACACATACAAGAGACAAAGTTCAGTTGAATTGCCATGGTCACTGTCTTGATTTTTAACCCTCGCTCCCTCTTCCCTCCCCTCCCCCTGATAAACACCGATGAAGAAGGCTTGTGCAAAAGGATACCAGTGCAGCAATGGACTGAACATCTCACCTCCTATCTTGACAGGTGGAGAAGGAGTTTGGACTGACAGCCTCGGAAGAGAAAGCCGCTAGGATGAAATGGAGAGAAGAAAGCAAATTGGGGAACCCTAGAGAGTAAAAGGAAGGTGACCTTGGCTGAGATGGGAACTGCTGCTTGGGCAAAAGGAGTTGAAAATGTGTGTGTGTATATAAATCCAGTTCATCCAGACAGTGTTTGAAAGTGACTTGGACAGATGCCCCCTGATTTACTTAGCTGTAAGAAGGAAGAAAGCAAGGTACAGCGCGATCAGACATGCAAGATTCTATTATTATAGCCAGTCTCAATAAAAATGATTTTACCTTTCCTGTGCAGTTGATTTCCTGGTCTGGAGTACTTAGTAAGTGGACAGGACCTGATCCATGAAGCTCAACACAAGAGCACATTTTGGAAGTGGGAGAATTATTTTGTGACTGACCTGTTCTTTAAAACACTTATATTTTAGCATTTTTATTGCACCTGTATGAATATTGGTTATCTATAAACTCTTTCTCAAAATGCAAGCATTAACAAGTTCAAATGCTGCAGTAGATTCACAGTTAGAAGGGAGATACATTCTTTCTTCCTGGCTTCAATAAGAGGATTAACTCCTACAAGGCAGGCAACTTGTGTATCATTTAAATCCATCTTTCATTGATGTCCTACCTGTTGGTAGAAGATTTCATAAGATAAATTTACAAGAATTGGAAGAAATTCAGCCTGGACAATTTCAGGAGGGAAATTTCAGGAGCAGCTCCTGAGTTACAGATGACATGACATACCTTTTTGTGATTAGAGAAGATATTAAATAATATGTTGTTCTTCATGAAAACTCTCAAGATGTAGCTGAAAAGGAAATGGCAAGGCAAGTAGACAATGTGAAGCTAACCACCCATCTCAATTTGCTAAGTACCCCATACTATGACAAGATCTCTTCAGCCTCCATTTTAGTGAACAGAAGGCAGGGACTGAGAAGTGGTGCTGGAACAAGCAGGAAGGTTGAGAGTTGTTGGCCATCATTGTATCTGAAAATAATTAATTCTAGTTGTTGATTGTCTTAGGAAACATTGGTCCATTCTCACTCAGCAAATCTATACTTTTCATTAGAAGTATGTGTGGAGTTTTGAACAAGTTTTAAAGCAGCAAATGTGTACAATTGTAGAGTCTTTCCTTTTATATCAATATTTCTTCAAAATATTGGAGAATGTGCATAATTAAATGCTGATTTCCTTCCTCCTTTGGTAAGGCCAAAATAACTACTCTTTATATGTCTATTCTAACATAAAAACAATGGAATTCAACAAGGTTTATTGCCAGGTAAGCAGAATACAGATTTCATTCTGGCAGAACCTTTGTGATTATAAATAATGAAGATAATCAAATGCTTTAGAAAATAATTAGAATAATTGACTGCAATAACAAAGAAATTAAATCCTGGCATCCAACTTTATTATTTATAAATTAATGGGAATGTCTGATTTTAAGTTATCCAGCAGTTATGAACAAGAACAGCATTGCAGTAGGGATAAATTGCTTCATGCCAGGCCCAAAACCAAGAATAACATATGATTCTTCCAAGCTTTATTGTTTCACACCTATACTTAAAAACTTGCCAGATTGAAGACTCTACTATGTGCACCCAAAACACACTCTGTGAATTGTTAGGGAGGGGCTGTCTTCACCTTCTTTCTTTCACACATAATATCTGGACTGGGTTGCCTCTTGCTATTTTGGGATGAATCCGCTCCCCCCTGTAAGCCAACCTACCTCACTACATCCCATCACACATAAGTGTTACTCTTTGTTATTAATTTGATGAAATAGGATACACTTACCTAATGAATATATATCCATTAGAGAATATATAGAGAAAAGCTTAATCTTAACTCATCCCCAAGCTATTGTAGTGGCAATGGCAATAATACCATCATTATTTCAAAATGGTAGTGACATATTTTGATTTTTTCATTTTAAGAAAGATCTAGAAGTTTAGAGTTCATTCTGAGCTAGCCTGCTTATTTGTTTTACTCTTTTTACTGAACAATGGAGAAAGGGGATAGGGAATCTTGACTTCAAAATTTCTCCCACTGTGGGAGTGTCTGAGAGCCACATAGGATGGACTTTGTAGTACCAATAACATGGACTTTGTAGTATTGTACTTGCTAATGTTATTTTGCATTTTAATTTGACTTATTCTTCTCTTTTCATCCCTTTATGTGATGTCTGATTGATAACTACTAACATTCCTAACCTTCAAGATAAAAAACTGTCTTTGTTCCTCAGATCAGGATAGGATGGGATGTTTGGAGTTGGTCTTCTGATAAGAGAAAACTGTTAGTGCTAATTGGTAAGAGCCGTGGTGGTACAGTGGTTAGAATGCAGTATTGCTGGCTACTTCTGCTGACTGCCGGCTGCCAGCAGTTTGACAGTTTAGCTCTCACCAGGCTCAAGGTTGACTCAGTCTCCCATCCTTCCAAGGTCGATAAAATGAGGACCCAGATTGCTGGGGCAATATGCTGACTCTGTAAGCCGCTTAGGGCTGTAAAGCACTGTGAAGTGGTATATAAATCTAAGTGCTTTTGCTATTGCTATCTTACTTGTCTCTCTGTGAACTCCAAACACCTTATGACCTTTTTTCCCTCATTATCATCTTAAATTTAATACTTCCGCTTTTGTCACACCTAAATGGATATATGTTTTGTCACATGTAATATATTTAGTTCCTGTTTAATTCCATATAGCTGATTTATAATACAAAGGAAGGGTGTTAGCCGGTCTTCCAGAAGTCAAATCAACATATAGAGATGTAGGTAGTCATTTATTTTGTACATGTAACTCACATCCCATCCGGCGGGAAGGGTTTGAAATCCAAACTACGTTAGCTCTGGAAGCATTTGCTTCCAGAGCAATTATAGCATAACCTTACCCTCCTAATCCACCTAACCACCTTATCCTAAATCCCCATGTAACAAATGTTCCCTAATATGGCTAATTAGGCTTTTATTCCCATATCCCGCCTCTGCAGCCTATGATGCTCTGCATCCTATCTACCACAATCCCTTGAGAACCCTGCCTTAACGAACATCTATTCCTCCCCCACAAAGCATCCAGCAATGTCCTTGGGGAATTCCTTGTGCAGCCTCCTGGTCCCAGGTATCAATGTGAGGCAGCATTTGGGAGCCCCCATTCAGCCATCAATTCCCACTGATTGGGTTCGACATTGCATGTTGGAGGGATCCAGGTCTAGAGCTCTACTTCTGATGGGCGACTGCATTTGGAGCCCCACAGGCTGCTCCCTCTACCACAGGTCTACCTGGAGAAAGAGAGCTAGAGTCATGAGGCTATAACATTATTGTTTATCACCCACCTTCATAGGTGGGCGACAGGCGACTGCATCTGGAGCTCGACAAAGGGTTACTTTTTTCCTGTCCAATCAACTTTTCTCTTGCATTTTCTTTGATGTATTAGCTATAAGAGGGACTCCCCCTTTGAACGAAAGGAATCCTTTTTACTCAGAAGAATGTTCTGAATAAATCATAATAAAATGATCTTCCTATTTCGGTCTGTTTCATTGGAAAGTATGCGTGCCGAGGCAGGAGCCTAGGAAGCTGTATTTGGCTAACCTCTCGGACTTTGGACTCTCATCCCAGAATCATATGCCAGTCAGTTAAGATCAGGTCTTGCAGTCGCTGGATCATAGCAGGGCCATGAAATCATGGCACCAGGTTTTGATAAAAACTGCAGGGTTGTTATTAGGGAGGAGCTTGTGCAACAGAAGCTACTATTAGCTAGTAATTGGCTGCACATTGAGTATCCCTGCTATCATTATTGAGGAACTCCTGGCAGTTTAGGGCAGCATCTTGCTCAGTATACATGCTTTTTATGTTATACTTTTAAAGGTTTATTTGAGCAATCCCTCTATTTACTGGTGTGCTTATTGTCTCTGAATCCAAAACAGGAAAAAAAATGCCTGGGCACCTGGTCACTGCCCTAACACTTGGCAAATACACCCATAAATTCAGAAGAATATACAGTATATAATCTAGCTATATAATTTATAATTTAGGAGGTATTCAACTTTTCTCTCAGTGGGAAAAAAAATCCAGTTGCTCACAGTGTTAATTTTAAATTGCTACAGAAATGTTTTCATCCTTTTTGGAAAGATACACGAACAGCATAGACTTCCTAAAATGTCTCCAACAAATTTAAAGGATACGAAGTAAAACAGTAAAACCATCCCTTCAACTTCCAACAACTCTGGATGGTTTACAAATAAAAAGAAACAAAACAAATCACAGACAGCACCCCAAATACCCTATCCAGTAGAGGTTCAGTCTTCTCTTTGCCCCAAACACTGGAAAATAGACAGAGCTATAATATCTCTTCAAAATATGCCATTTACAATATCTATTTGGGGGAGGGGGGGTACCCCGTTCTCCATATCAGAAACCAAGAACCAAATCAAATAGTTCAGTGCAGTGCTAAGCAATAGTCAAATGAATTGAATGCTTATCCCAAGCTTGTTAATTCAGCTTTAAAGAACACAAACATCAATCTACTATTTAAATTCTTAGTTCAAGGACAAGTTGATAAAGATATATGAAATGAGACAGAGTGCATTAATTTTCTATAAATAAATTATTTTAAACAAACAAAATGGGAGACAATTTATTAACCAGAAGGAAATATGTAGGATCACTTTTTATGCTCATTTTGAAGATACAATTTGTAAGCTATTGACTGGAATCCACAGAAATTAAAAGAGGTTGAGAACAAGAAGGATTAGTTTAAGGGCAGTGAGGCCACAAGAACCATATATCACTGTCAGGATTAGGAACCAATCTTATTGGAGGGTCTAAATTATCTTGATTTAGCTGCATGCATTTTCCCTTGCTATTTTCAGTGTGACTTAGCTTGTTTCCCAGAGGAAGTAATCCCATTACATCAAATTGCCTGTTTCAGATATTGTTTACTTTGAAAATCCTTGATTTATGTATGTCAGATTGTTTGCAGAGTGATCAGTGAGGCTGAATATTTATAGAATAATAAATCTCTCTAGATAGAGGAATGAATGACTTTATGCTTCTCATGAAGATATTTGATGAATTGTGCCAACAGATATTTAAGTGCCTTGTCTATCTTAGATGGTACTAAGTTTTGGACTTACCCTGCATCTAAATTTAAATCTACAACACATGTTAGGGATATGAAAGAAATTCATTAGGAATTCCTATATTGTAAAATGGTGCAATTTGCTATTTGGAGAACCACGCCCACCAATACTGGCAGGATGAGCTACCATATATAAACAGGGAGCAAAGCCCCCCACACTTGTACTGATGATGTTATCTTATCAAGTAATGAAATGGCTGCAAAAAAAAAAAAAATCAATCTCAGAGAGCACCAAGGACTCCACAATTTTTTTTAAAAAAAAATGCAACAACAATATAACACCTGCATGATCTGGGATTAGAGGGAACTGCACATCCCTAAGTGTTGTGTGGTTCCAGTATAGCTCCCTTTTTTTGGTGCCCTAAAATAATTTATCTTAAATTAGCAACTGTTATTAATGTATTCAAACCCACCTAATCCATGCTTTCAAAGTGATTTAAAGACCTAAGGATGTCAATTAAAACAGAAGTTAAAATCAATATGTTTTCATGTTTGAATATCACTAGTGCATAGAAGCTTAGTGGTTAGATCCAATAGGAAAAAATAAATGTATACATTGGTATTATGTTAATAAAGGCTAGAAAAAAGAATGGTTATGATCAAATGATGGTTGAAATCTTTAAGATTTAGTAATTTAATACAAATCAATTAAAAGCATTTGACTTTTCAATTGAAACGAAATTTAACATTTAAACTTTGACTAAATGATAATAATGGCAATTTATTTTCATGAGCTGAACCTGGGTAACCCCAGCTATAAATTAGATGGAACAACAAATTAATTGCAAAGTATTTTTCATGTAAAAATAATAAAAAAACCTTTTTCCTTTAAGCTGTTATAATTTAATTTTAGTCCATATGCCGTTCTTTTAGCTAACTGTACCTTGGAAAAATAGATTGCTGAAGTAGGAATATTAAGGGAAAACAACTATGTACTGTAAATGTATACGGTGCTGAGTAAGATACTGCTTGAACGAAAGCATTATATCCAATTAATTTACCTATGAACTGGCTTAATTTTTCCAATGCAACTTTAAACTCTGATATAATTGCAACGGCAGTGTGTGTTTAACCTTTCATAGATAGGGCCTACCAGCAATAACAATATTATGAGCTGGATGTTTTTATGTCTGTGATTATGAGGTCATCAGAATAATCACTCAGAATGTTGCCTATCCCTAGCTGGTCAAGAGAGATGGATCCTTAAGGAAAGACATGGGACATGAGGAGAATAGGAAGCTAAAGACAACCTCAGAGTAGATCAAGAGAGATACAAGACAAAAAGGAAACAAAATATTAGCAACTATCATTCAGTAAGTATGTGTAGATTTTGAGTGTTAACATCCAAAATTCTTTGTTCATATTGTTCATATTCAATTTCTTTGGCCTGATATTTAATTTAGGAAAGATTTTGTGTTGAGAAACTATGATGTGAGGTGATTTGGAGAAGTTGAGTGATCCATGAGGTAAATTGAAGTGCATCCATCTATTCTTCCAGACACATTTTTGATAGTCTATCGGGTTCCATTAAAAGGATCGTCCACTAGTAATTAAGAAATATGATTACTATTGGAATATAAACGTTACTGGTGCCTGTTTCAACTCTTATTGCTACTGCAGGTACATTCCTGTTGGTTCCTAAAATAGTTTAAATGCCTACTTGATAAGACCCACTGATCTGTGTCACATTTTAGCATTGGAAACCATTTTTGCTTTGAGGGCTTTTAAAATGGGGACAGAATGCTTGAGTGGTTATAACGGAGTAATTTAGTTAGCATTTTAGAGATAGCTGTTGCCTTTACAGAACTCCATTTAAAGTGGCCGGCTCAAGACCCTGCATCTATAAAAACCACCCCGAAATATGAGAAAGAATCTATTTGTTTTACAGGCTCCCCATCCAAATACCAAATTATATTTGGCCTGCTGTTTCCAAACTACCACTTTGGATTTAGTCTTATTAATGTTCAAAAAGTTACTAGCACATTAAGCACCATATTTCTTCATCTGTCTTCTCAGGCATATCTGAGGTTACCAGGACCATATAATCTGAATACAAAAGGTTGTTGATGTGTCTGGTAAGATTTTTGGCATGGTAACATCCATAGATTTTAGAAATTCTGGAATTGGCATAAATATTAAACAATATCTGTTTTTTTATTTGTAAAACTTATTGACCATCCATCTTACCTCAAAGTAAACCTGAGTGCCTTATAATCATAAATAAAACTTATGAGTGCTGTAATTTTGGGAGTCTTCCTTGTCTTCTTTCTTTGTGTATAGGAACTGCATATGTTTACAGGAGATATCTGTATAGTTCATACACACACACAAACACATACACATGTCTGAGTATGGGAACTATACAGATATCTCCTGTAAATATGCGTAGTTCCCATACACAAAGAAAGAAGGCAAGGAAGACTCCAAAAATTACACGCACATATATACAGAATGGTGGGCTCTACTTTACCATGACTCTTATATATATATAGGCAAAGCTTGGCCATATTATATATATCCTGAAAAGTTGAGAGACTAGGAAGACTTTGCTGGGAGCCTTGTTGGGTTACTGTGACTGAATAATGTGTTAAATTTATGTCACTGACACTGGTTGGCCAAGGAGAGAGTCAAAAACTCAATAGTCATCATTTCTGGATGATCCTCTTTGGAGTTGGTAAATAAGTTAGTATTAAAACTTAGCAAAGATGGAGATATCAAATAGAAGCTTACACTCCTTCAGCACGCTAGATAGTATATTTCAAAATATGACTAAGCTGGATTCTTTTCCTGATTTTCTTGCTCAGACCAAACTACAGTTGTGTACTGAGCCTTCTTGGTGGCTACTACTATATGGCCTTCTTGGTGGCTACTATAATTGCATTTAAGTTTAATGTCTTGATGTGGTTGTTTGGTGTGGGGGTTTCTTTTAACCAAATGATAGCTACTTTTAGGGTCTTTCTTGGGAGCAGTCAAGTTGAACCAATTAGATCTTGGCAATTTTTTTTAATGTAACACAGATGGTATACCTGGCAAAATTTCCATTTGGGTCTGCAGTATTTTCACCAAAGATTGGGCTCTTTTAGCATTCACGAAGCTGCTAATTGCTCAACCATTGCCATTTAAACTGTTTGAGCCTCCTACCTTGCCCTAGCTTCAAAATCAGCAAGTAGTCTTTTATTGTATGGTATAGGGTGGTCTTAAATCAGAATTTTCATAAAAGTTAACTGCAGTTGGTTGATGGTCACCATCATCCTCCATCATGTAAAGTTGAATTTCTGAAAATAAGATGGTTTTGTCTGTTGAGACACGTATGTAATCCAGGAGACTTATTCTAAAAACTAGCATTTAGCATTAAAACTAGCATTAACATTCAACTAGCATTCCCATAGATCACTTCATATAAAGTGATATATGAAGCAATTGTCTTTGCCTCCTAGGATATCAAGATTGCAGGTAGAGTAAAGGAGATCAATTTAGACCCCACCACGTTCATTTTAGAGTCTCTTTTTTGCCAGAATGAGCCGCTTAATAAATAATCCTCAGGCATGGGCATAATCATGCAAAGAAGTCCCAATCCTAGCATAAAAGTCATTCAATAAGATCACAGTAGCTTTGGGAAGTTTTATATTTATCTCTAAGACTGCTTTTTCTAATTGCACCCAGATGTAGGGGAAAAGCACGGAAAGGAACAGGAAAGTAGGTGTACAATTAGCAACACAACCTCAGATAATTTGTACTTAAACTGAATATCTAAAAGATGGAAGAGGTCTTCTCTGAGGGCCAATTCCTTCTGTTGGCAGCCCAATTCTGTCTTTGCAAGTAGACATATTTCCCCAGAGGCCACCCTTCTATCTTGAATTTCTGCACTATCCCATGATTTGAAGCCCGGTAGGTGAACATTTTCATCACTGGTAATTAACCATGTCTCTTGGAATATTATGATGTTGCACTTGGAGAGGAATTCCATCAGATCTCCATTTGACACACTGTTCTTCTATCCAATTACATTCCTTATCAATAGCTGAATAGAACTTCCTTGTTTATTATCAGAAGGGGTAACTCACAATGTATTGAGATCTGTGGTTTAATAGTATGATTCATGCAGTCTTCTACAGGTGAGATGCAGTCCAAAATTCCTTCAGTATCTAGGAAGGTGCACTGGTTGTATCTGGCATGCCTTTGCTGCTCTTTTGCTATTCTATGAAGTCAGGTAGTTTTTTAATTGTTTGCACATGAAATAGGGAACATTAGCAAATTGTTATTTCAAGTCTACATCATTGGCCAGAGGAGTTGGGCGATGATGGTCTTTCTACATCAGAGGCTACCTTTGTCATACATTTTTTGTGATTCCTGAAGCAGAGGTTTGTCTGGAAAGCTGGAGAATATTCAGTTATTGAATGTGTTAGGTTGCAAATATCCATTGATATTCCTGGTGTGGTCCACCACTAAATTCTAGTTGTGCTTCCCAGGCTTTTAGGGAGTCACAACCTTCCTCTTAACTATCAACATCCTTTTCTTTTATTCTCTGAAATTTCTCAGTGTTGTGCTATTTTAACACAAGGTTGAAAGAATCTGGATCTGTTCTAGGATCTTGATGTTCAACTTATCTAGGTTCCACAAGTCAGAGGAATCGGCCAGGAGGTCAACAAGTCCCCTCTCTCTTTCCTTTTAAATAATTTTATTGGTTTATAATATAACATACAAAAAAAAAATCCAAAAACACATAGTAGGAAAAATAGGGAATGGAAAAGGGAAAGGAAAAATATGGAAAAGGAAGAAAGAAAAAAAGAAAGAAAAAGAAGAAAAGGAGGAAAGGAGGAAAGGAAGAAAGAAGAGAGAAAGAGAAAGAAATTGCATTGACTTCCGATTCCCTTTGGTGCAGTAGAATAGGGTAATAAGATCAAAACACATTTTTTTTATTTTACATAATAGTTTAAACTAGCCATTTCTATAACAACAAATATATCTAATCAGTAAAACCCAAAATCAAAGTTTCATTTTTTTCTACCTCAAGCACAAAGTTCAGAAGTGGTTTTCAAGTAGAGACAAAAGTATTTGTGTTTTTCCCTTGATCAAAATAGTCAATTTAGCCATGATGCCAACTCACCCACTTTTGCAACCATTCGTCCATTGTCCGGGTTGAAATGTCCTTCCATTTTTGTGCATAAAGTAGTCTTGCTGCCGTCAACATGTATTCCAATTTTTTCCCCCATGTCTTTTTCCATAAAGCTCAAAAGAAAAAATTCTGGTTTTATCTTTATATTCACTTTAAGAATTTTCTGTATTAGAATATGAATCCTACTCCAATATTTCTTTGCTTTGTCACATGTCCACCATAAACGATAAAATATCCCTCTTCACATTTACATTTCCAACATTCATTTGAAAAGCCTTTATACATTTTTGATAACTTGTCTGGAGTTAAATATCAACGATACATCATCTTATAGAAATTTTCTTTTAAATGGTAATTTAATGTAAATTTTAAACCTTTCTTCCATATGTTCTCCCATTGTTCAAGCATTACATTTTATCCAAAATTCCTTGCTCACTGAATCATACAATGCTTTACATGATCACCTTCCAAATTTAAATTCAATAATGTTTTATAGACCTTAGCAATACTATGTTCATCACCACCACACAGTAAGATTTTCAATTCATTTTTAACAAAGTCAGACTCATAACTCTTAGCAATACTATGTTCATCACCATCACACAGTAAGATTTTCAATTCAGTTTTAACAAAGTCAAACTCATAACTCCTTTTGTCTAATTTAAATCTTTCTTTTGTTTATAAAGAGGTAAACCAATGGCAGACATGTCCTTCTCATTCTAGCTCCTCCTTAGACTTGAGGGTGGGATTATCAAAGTTAAAAGATATTATTTTACCATAAATCCATCAGTCTGGCTTCATCACCTTTTCTTATCTTAAAAAAAAAAACCTTTCTGTAGGGAAGCCCAAAGTTCCTCTCTTAAAGTTATTGCAGTTGCCTTGGGTAGTTGATAAAACCAAATTGATTAGTGGCTTGGCTACTTTCCATGTTGCAACTAAAGCTTCTCTTAAATCATCCAGTCTTTGAATAATGTTAGCTTGTTCCAAGTCTGACAAGGCTCTAAAAGAGTTGATCAGGTTTTCTTTCAAATGGTCAACTGTGCGCTATCTAATGGTAGATAGCTCAGATTGCTTGCCTTGGGAAGTCATTTCTTGTGGGCAAAGCAGGTAGGATATTCTATTTTTTTTTAAAATAAAGTTTTATTTGGGTTTTCACACACAAAATACAAGTAAAACATCTTTTTTGAAAATAGTATGGTCCCGGGTTGAACTACTTTATACAGACACAAAACTCAATTTCATGCTCCTTTTTGTATTCTATTCCATATCTTATACTGTTTTACATTTTCTATATAGTTTTTCCCCTCTTTTAATTTTCTCAATTTTATTCTGATTATCTCATCTCAATTCAAATCATTATATTTATACTTTTGTCTGTTCTGTTTCAATTTCATATTATCTTTTCTCATTAAACAAATTTTCTCCTGTAATTACTAATTGGAGTATGACACCTTTATATCTTTTAATTACATCCATTCAACTCTTATTTAAACTTCAATATATACCTTAAGGTTATGACCTTCAATATAATACATAATACATAACTTCCAATTGAATTCTGCTTGGCACATTCTTATAATACACACTATGTTCTTTAAAAAAAAAAGAAAGATTGTAAATATATGTAATTATAAACCCTCATTCCATTCCAGTTCAGTTCTATCATTAATAATCATTAAAACCATAACATCTTTAACACTTCTTTTCAATTAAATATCATACTTCCTTAAAAACACATGTAATCTCCATAATTAATTTTTCCCTTATTTCTCTTCACATATGTTTTAAAATCATTAAATATACCTTTTGTTACATTTATTTATTGACAAGCATTCCACTGAATTACAATAGCTATTTTATCAGACATTTTAATCATACATTGTTTCATATTTTCTAAAATTATTTCTGCTTCTAATATAACTATACTATCTTATGTACCTTTGCAGAATCCCTTTTTCCATTAAGTTTTCACCCATTATCTCTAAATAGACCCTGTTTCTCTATATTTTGCTTCTGTCCTTTATAACTTCTTTTCCTTTCTTTCTTCCCTCTCATCTTCTCCCTCCCTTTTTTACCCCCTTGTCTCTCTAGTTCTAATTCTCTCTTCTGCATTTCCCTCTTCTGTTGCTTTCTGATTTTATGCTTATTTTTCACTCTATTTTTTTTTTTGAGTTGTTTTTCCCAATCTTAAACTTTCCATTCTCAAAACAATAACCAAGAATCCAGAAACCATCAAGTAATCCAGATAGTCCCGAGTCAACCCAAACTTTCTCTTCTTATCTTCCTCCTGCACATTCTTTTCTGGTCAAGTTCTTCTTTGTGGTGGCCATTTCTGACCACCGCTGCAACCGCCTTTGGGAAAGGGAGTAATGGCCAGCTGGGGAGGAGAGATGCAGCTCTCCTCAACCCTGCTGGCAGTCTCCCCCCTCTTCACCACCTCTACAGGGTGGCTTAGCCCCAAAACCAGCCAGCTCGGGGCGCTCCAGCAGTGAGCACGGATCGAAGCCTCGCAGAGATGAGGTTTCAGTCTGTCACTGAAGAAGCTCAAACCGGAAGTCAGGAGGTAGGATATTCTTGAGGTTATCTGAAATTGTGTGGTCATGGTTTGTCCTTTAAAGCAGAGTTCCCCAACCATTTTGGCTTTGTAAACAGGTGATGTGTGTATGTGAAGAATTAGAATTATAATTCTTTTTATTGGCCGGCTGTGATTGGACACATAAGGAATTTGTCTTGGTGCAAATGCTCTCAGTATACATAAAAGAAAAGATACATTTGTCAAGAGTCAAGAATCATAAGGTACAACACTTAATAATAGTCATAGGGTACAATAAGCGATCTAATCATACTAGGAAACAGTCAATATAAATCATAAGGATACAAGCAACAAAGTTACAGTCATACAGTCACAAGTGGGAAGGGATGGGTGATAAGGAGCGATGAGAAGATTAATACTAATAGTGCAGACTTTGTAAATAATTGGACAGTGTTTGAGGGAATTATTTGTTTAACAGAGTGATGGTGTTCAGGAAAACTGTTCTTGTGTCTAGTTGTTCTGGTGTGCAGTGCTCTGTACCATTGTTTTGAGGGTAGGAGTTGAAACAGTCTATGTCCGGGATCTGAGGGATCTGTAAATATTTTCACAGCCCTCTTTTTGACTCATGCAATATACAGGTCCTCAATTGAAAGCAGGTGGGTAGTAATTGTTTTTTTCTGCGGTCCTAATTATCCTCTGAAGTCTGGGTCTGTCCTGTTGGGTTTCAGAACCAAACCAGACAGTTATAGAGGTGAAGATGATAAGACTCAATAATTCCTCTGTGGAGGAATCTGTAGAGGAAACGTTTCCACACAAATGGAGTGCACATGCACTTGCTTGCTTTTTGCACAAGTGGGGAGGAGCACACACCCATCCTTTCCATGGCCTTGTTCCAAATGGCTCAAAGCTCAGAGGTGGGTCACGCCCCAGAGGTTGGGGACCCCTGCTTTAAAGTAGCATATTTTCTGGGCCAGGTTGGCTTAAGAGTGGGCTGAGTTCCTCTGAACAAAAGACATGTACTAAAAAAAAAAACCTGAAAAAAATATACCAAGAAGGCTCATTTTAAACAGTGTACTGGCGATCGTGAATTGCCTGAATGTAAATAAAATTTACTCAGTTTCTTTGCGGGGTGGAAGCCATTCAACCTTCTGTAAAACAATCAGCTGCTTTTCATAGAATAGTAATTGGCTTAAAGGTAAAGTAATTGCTTTTTGATCCCTATTGTCTTCTGTTTGCTCTGCTGTTTAAAATTTGTAGGGTGGTGAACTTCCGGTTTGAAGGGCTTCAGCGACAGACAGAAATCTGCGATCGTGCATGGTTTCTGTCTGGGCTTGCCGCTGGAGCGCCCTGAGCCAGCTGGTTTCAGGGCTAAGCCACCCCGTACAGGTGGTGAAGAGGGGGGAGACCAGCAGCAGGGTCGAGGAGAGCTGCATCTCTCCTCCACAGCTGGCCATTACTCCCTTTCCCAAAGGCGGTTGCAGCGGTGGTCAGAAATGGCCACCACAAAGAAGAACTCGACTGGAAAAGAATGTGCAGGAGGAAGATAAGACATGAAAGTTTTGGCTGACCGGGTTAAATTGTAAAAGCAACAACCAAGGTACCTTGGAATTTAAACTTACAAAAAATAACATCGCTCCCAAAGAAGAGTCGGAAGCAGTGAAGAAAAGTTAAAAGGGAAAGGTTTGGCTTTTTTTCCCTTCTCTCTCCTTCCCTATACTGACAACTAAGAGACTTAAATAAGAAATCGGAAAAATCCACTTTGACATCAATAGGCAATTAAGCTGAAAATAAAACAAACTGCCAAAGGGATAATAAAGATTTCTGGACATTAAAAACTTTCTTTTTCATAAGCAGGCGGGAAGAGAAAAAGAATAAGGGCAGGATCTGGAAGAGGGAGGAGACTGCCTGGAATTAAAAAGAATTCAAAGTAAAACTTCAACGAGACTTCTAAAAGATACATTTTAACTGAAACTTTGCAACTAAATAGTAACCCCAGGAAGAGAAAGGGGGGGAAAAAAGAGCAAAAAAGAAACAGCTTGCGTGTATTTGGATTATTTGGTGATCTTTGGATTTTTGGTTATTATATCTGAATGACTAAAATCAATCAGGTGGTTGTTAAAAAAATTTATACAATGGCACCACTTCTGGATTAATTGAAAATGGAACTTAAAAAGTACAAAGAAGATGCACAAGAAGGGAAGGGTTCTTTTGGCTTAATTTTTCAATTCTTAGAAATGGAGATTTGGAACTATGAGAAACAACAAGAAAAGACTGCAAAACAAGAAGACTGGGACAAAGAAGAAGCCATCTTTAATGAACAAGTAATTCTATGTGGGGAAGGAAAAGGAAAGGGGGGCGGGAAGAGAATGGAGAATTTAAGACTTAAAAAACAACCAAAGAAAAGAAAAATAATTTGAAAAATAAGTATAATACTGGAAAGCAACAGAAAAGGGGAATACAGAAGAGAGAAATAGAGGTAGAGAGACAAGGGAGTAAAAATGGGAGAGAGAAGAAGAGAGGGAAGAAAAGGAAAAGAAGTTACAAAGGACCAGGGCAAATACAGAGAAACAGGACCTATTTAGAGATAATGGGTGAAAATCTAACTGAAAAAGGGATTCTGTAAAGGTACATAAGATTGTATTGTTATATTAGTAATAGAAATAACTTTAGAAAATTGGAAATAAAGTATGATTAAAATGAGGGATAAAATAGTTAGTGTAATTTAGTGAAATGTTTGTGAATAAAATAAGTGAAATAAAATAAATGAGAAAATTGAATTAGGAAGGAACGGGAACATTTTAATTAGTTAATGTTTTATAAAATATAAGTGAAGGGGGAGGGGAATTAACTATGGAAAGCTTATAATTGTTCCCATAGAAGTATGATATTTAATTGAAAAGTAATGTTAAAGATGTTTAGACTTTAATGAATATTAATATTAATGATAGAATTGAATTGGAATGGAATGTTATTTTAATTATATATATTTATATTTTTTTCTTTTTTAAAGAATACAGTGTGTATTTTAAGAATGTACCAAGCAGAATCTGAATGGAAGTTATGTATTATATTGAATGTTACAACTTTATGGAAAAGATATAAAGGCGTCATACTCCAATCAGTAACTACAGGAGAAATTTTGTTTAATGAGAAAAGATAATAGATAATTGAAACAGGACAGACAAAAAATATAAATACAATGATTTGAGATGAGATAATTAAAATAAAATTGAGAAAATTAAAAGAGGGGAGAAGCTATGTAGAAAATGTAAAATAGTAATAAGATATGGAATAGAATATAAAAATGAGCATGAACCTGAATTTGTTTCTGTATGAAGAAATGTATCCGGGGATTATGCTGCTTTCAAAAAAGATGTTTTATTTGTATTTTTTTTCTCTTTGTGAAAACTCAAATAAAATTTACACACACAAAAACAAATGTAGGGTGGTTTGTTTAGGCTGTAAGTAGGATGTGTGGTTTAAATGCCTCTCCCCTTAGTTAAATGACCACTGGACACCTGTTTCTCACATTTTCCCACACAAGTGATGATTTGCCTTGATTGCCACTCTCTTCCTTGATGTAGGGCTAAAGTTGCCCATAACTTTCCTGCCAACCGCTTCTATGGCAAACTTTGTACAGGAGATCTGTGCTTTAGCCATGTTGCCATTTGATTGGTTTTCAAAAAGCTTTACAAAGGTGTCTTTTAAAGAGTCCACTTGGTGTTAACTGTGGACAAAATCAGAAAGGACACATCTGCGCTGTCAGCAGGCTGTGTCTGGTTAAAATGTCAGTTATATTTTCTTTCTTTAACAGGTTTGTATTCACACTATCCTGTGTGAGCTATGCAGCTGCTGAGCAGATTCCAGTAGTGTGTTCAGATTAGGGGGAAGCATCCACCTCCATGGGAGAGGAGAGATCTATGAACTTGTTGGCTATTGATCTCAGTTTGGAAGTCCTACTCTAAAGAATGCTATCTGGTGGAGAGATTGGAGGGCACTAGATAACTTACAGGGATGCCTGCTTGTTTTGTGAACTAGGTTGTAGCTTGTGTTGCAAAATGCTTACAATATCTCTCGCGCCCCAATGATGTCTAGGACATTTTCTTCTCTTTCTACACATTGAAGATTCCGAAAGGGAAGCACACAGAAAGCATGAACAAGTATGATAAATGTAAAATAAAATAGGCTTGACGGACACATAATAACTAACATATATGTAGAAAACTATTTAAAAATGAGATTTCTATTCTATTTGAGCACTCAGAGGTGTTCTAAAATTATATCTAGGCTAAATATAATTCTAGGGATCAGAATATTTTTTTTTATTGGACTTAAATGATTGTTGAAAAAGTCTCCTATTATATATTAAAGACACTAATGATTTCCTAATTGAAAGATGTACTTCAAATAAACACCAAAATAACTATTACACATAAGTGAATATCACATTTCTTTAGGTCAGGAACCTGCGACCTTTCCTGAGCTGAAGTTGTGTTCCAAAACCATCTTAGTAGTGTACTCCTAATACTGCAGAAGGACAGAATAAAGAAATCAGAGAGCCAGGAGGAAAATGAAACTTAACTGAATTTCAATGTCATTAAAATTAAATTAGTTAAATACAGTTTATGTAATTACTCCCTCTGTATTTAATAACTTTGCCTTCCTGTCATATGAAAAATTACACTTTCAAATCAATATTTCAGTGGTCTCCGAGGTCTACAATTTTGCAGCAATACTTTAATGGGCTCTTAACTCAATAAGTAAAATATGGGGTTGTGGCGAAGGGACAGGTAACCTTGGGACCACACATCACAGATCCCAGTTTTACAGCAACATATTGCAATGCACAGTTCTGGGATTCAGGATGTAAATGAATTCTACCATGCCAACATTGTAAAGTTCCTTCTGTGAGCTTATTATCAATTTAGCAATGCTAGTTACTATGGATAGCTAGGGATGCAAAGAGTCTTAACACCACAAGCTCTCCACCTGGAGGAACATATCTGACATCACTTTCTCTACAACAAATAGCATACTGTGGAATTTTCTGTTCTAGATGATTCTATAACTGCCACCTTGGTTGCTGCATCCGGTTTCCAAGTAACTGGAAGATTGTCGAAGCTGATATAGTTTTGCTTTGTAATATCTATTTTTATTTTGCTGTCCTCTCTCCAAAATACATGTTGTTTTAGTCAGGGTCAAGTGGATGTTTTCAGCCTGGTGGCTAAACTTGTCTCCTTGCAGATACAGTGAGATCCTGGGCAGTCTGCTAGAAATATGATAGCATTGTTGGCCTACTTTTTTGAAGCAGGTTTGGGGAACTTGCAAGGAGGGATTAAGTATGGGAATGAGATTCTTTGAGGGCAGTGAAGCCTTTCCTTTCCAGTTCATCCTTTACTTTAGCATTTTTCGAGCCGAAAAAAATCATACTATCAACTCAGCCACTGAAACTTGGCAGCATGAACTTGGGGCAGGGATACAAGTAGGTCCCAAAGAGACCATCTGCTGTCATATTCTACTGGTTTATCCATTTACATAATGAAACTAGGTCCACCTTTATGGGATACAGATCAAATTTCCAAAGTTATTGTTTTGATGCTACAAACATTTTCTCTCATGGGCATGCTTAGACAGGCAGCGTGTGAGTGAGTGTGTTTTACGTCACCATGTATAAATAGATTCTCAAAATTCTTCTTTCTATTTGTGGCAGAGAAACATGAAGAGACATTTTCTATGAGTGGGAAAAAAAGCTCTCTTTTTTGGAGGGGTCTATAACGGTAGCAACCCTTTTTTCACATTTTTCAAGAGTTTTTTTTTTTTTTTTATAAACGACAACAGCAGCATGCCTTGGCAATATGTCCACATTCTGTATTGGCCACAAAAAGTTAATTCCAGGCTAACAATGTCACTTCAGGGCATTGTAAGGAAGAAAAAGACAGCTACCACAAAATAAATAAGCTATTGTAAGTAAACAAACAAAGCTCCAAAAAATTTTTTTTGTTTGGAGTGGCTGCCTTTTTCTGAAGAAGTGAGAAAACTCTTAGCAATGTTATTGGAGAAAATGTATTCTGATAGCCCAACCTATATATGTATCCATGCATACACATCACATTTACCATATTACACTGTTTTTATGGTTAATCATTGTATTACTCGAGTCTTTATACTGATTGTGTCTTCTCTTTCATCAGATTATGGCATCATCAAATGAAGAACTTCATTCTGACAGTAGCTTTTTATCCCTGGCTGGGGCTGGAAATGAAAACAGCACCGTGCCAACTGATGGACCTTCAGACTCAAGATGTCCCATCTGCTTAGAAAAAATACGGAATGTGGCCTTCTTAAACCCTTGTTTCCATAGATTTTGTTTTGCCTGTATCCTAGAGTGGTCAGACAGGAAGGCAGAGTGCCCACTCTGCAAGCAACGTTTCCATTCTTTCTTTCATACCATAAGATCTGACACAGACTTTGAGGAATACATTGTTCCTTTTGAAAATGCATCCTATAGCATGTGTGGGGAGAGGTCAGCAACTAATCAAAGATCTGAAACACTGCCAGAGAATGGGATCTTATATGGAGAATATTCAGGTCCCCACTCACAAGATAGGATAAGAACACTTGATGAGCTGATGAGACAACTTGGAATAAGAAGGTCAACTCATCCTGGAGGAATATCCCTTGCACAAATTCGAGAGCAGGCTTCACTGCAGTTCAGAAGAGGTCTATATCAGTTAGGAATTTGTGTCAGGAATGTCCAAAGTGGAGGATTTTATAGAGATATATCAGCAGATTTTTTTCACAGGAATCCTGTCCGCCTTAACCGGTTAGTGCCTTGGTTGAAGCGTGAGCTGCGAGTACTGTGTGGAACACATTCATCATTAGTCAATAACATACAGCACATCATTCTGAATAACATAACTATTTATGATCTGGACAGTCAAGAATTTGCTGATGTGATTCAGCCTCACTTACTCCATTATACCAATCACTTCCTACATGAATTCATTAATTTTGCTCGCTCTCCTTTCAACATTAGGGCTTATGACTGGCGAGCCAGTTATGATGTTCCCTTCCCTATGCTTGATGATAGGTTTCAGTCCTATTCCTCTTTTACTACCTCTTCTTCAGAAGATGAGGAGGAAGAAGGAGAAACAGAAGACTCAAATGAGAATGATGGGGAAGTTGGAGAAACAATGTCAAGTGATGAGGAAGAAACTTGGGATGATGAAGTCCAGGAATCAACTAGTTCCGGTTTAGACGATATTTTGGATGATTTTTTTCTTCCTTTTGGATCTTCTGATGGGGAACTTGTAAGAAATGAGGACAACGTGGATGCATTTGTCCAAGCTGATGGACATTTAGGTACCCCCAATGGACACTGTCCATCAACATTGGGTACCCACAATGGACACTGTCCATCAAACAAATACGTTCTGAATCAATTAGAAGAGAGGGCTCCAATACTAAGCAAATCCATCCCAGGCTGTAAGGAGAGAACAGAGATCAATATAGCTGAAGTGCAGGGGGAGGATGATGAAGAAGAAGAAGAAGAAGAAGAGGAAGAAGAGGAAGAGGAAGAAGAGGAAGAAGAGAAAGAAGGAGAACTAGCACATAAGCAAGAGGCCTTAAAAAGTGTTGATTTTGTTAATTTTGTTGACCTTTCTAATGGTCCAGGGCCAGGTATACCTAAAGTTGGCCAGCTTGTTGGCAGTAACCATGCATCAAAGACTCTGCAACTTCCATCCCAAGAACAAGCAGAAAACGGCACGGAACAGACCTCATTGCAACAACAAGACTTAGTTAGTACTAAAGTGATCCATCACAAAGGGGAGGAAATTATTGTCATTGAGATGCTTCAACCCCAAAGAGAAGACATTTTGGTTATTGAACACATTGAACTAAAAACAAGAGAAAAGGATAACCCCGGTCAATTGCTTTGGCCAGAAGAAAAGGTTAAAACTGCAGAACTGCAGTTTTCTACTGAAATCCCTGCAAGTGGTTCTGCTACCGAGTGGGAACCTGGATGTTTTTCACGTATTAAAAGACCATTTCAACCTAATAGCCCACAAGAGAACTTTTGAACTAGTTCTCTTACTCAAGTTTTACATGTTACGCTCAATCCAATAAATTCATATAAATGAAAAAAAATGTGCTTAATGTATAATGCCCCAAAACTGGTAGAATCTTAAGAAAAACACTGATAGTAATCCAAGGCCCATTGTATTGGTTACCTCAAAGGTTATAAAGAAAAATGTACAGGGAATGAAATTTAACATGTTCTTAAAAAAGGTTTTTTGAAGGATTTTTGAAGCCATAGTTATATGACAGTGTTTTTAAATTGAAAGTGGTGCTACTTATATACTTTGTACAGTGCTAGATCATTCTTTGACAGCAGAGAAACATTCCTGGAGATGCTTTATGATCCCTGTATAATTTTTATGAAATATCTGTATATATTTATATATTCATTAAAGATCACTTTCCCTATGTTTTGTGTGGGTTCATTGGAAACTGGACTGCACAGAAAGAGCAAGTCAAATGGTACAAATTAAACTATTCCATTGTAGATTAAATTTGAATTAATACATTTCCTACTAAAGTTGGATTCTTTTCTAGATTCGTTATTCTTTTCTCACTTGCTAAATGGGACCCAAAGGGAAATTAATTAGTACATGGGGAGTAGTCATATAACTATTTAACCAATGCAATGTTATTTTTAAATTAAATCATTATTTTATGAAGAACCGTTTTATCGGTGTGTTACCCCCCAAAAGTATGACACATTCTTGATCTAGAATCATGCACATTTAATTCACACTGATTTGTACAAATCCTTTGCACACCCTCTTACTATATGTTAAGACTAAGGCTTAAGGATGCTTGGTTAGAATCAGGTTGCATGGTTCCTTTCACCAGCCTAATTTAATCCTTGCCATTTACTAGACACATGCAAAAAACTTTATAGGTCTACTAATATGACTTCCACTGCAACTTGAAAAAAGAGAATATTGGATGGTTGGGGTTGTTGTTTTTTCAGTTATAGGGTGAGAGATTAAGGGCATGCCATTTTGCCCTGTATGCAAATAAATTTGTCATACAATGCTTGCCAACAAACATCCCAATTCATTAAAATTACATGGTCTATTCCTAGATCACTGTGGAAATGTACTGTTAGAAACTTACAAAATCCAAGTTCAAATAAGGGTAATTAAGCATAGTCTTCATAGCTGAAGCTGTAAATAATCCATTATGGGGACATTTGGAAATAAATTGTTTTCAAATGTGAGAATGTATAGAAACAGTTAACACATGGTGCAAGTGGAGACAGAGGTTCAAATTAAACTAAAGGAACATTTTGGATGTTTCAAACCTCTGTGTGTGTATGTGTATGTGTGTGTGTGTATGCCATAATTGGTGAGATTTTTTTTTCTAATGCCTGAGAGCATTGGATGGTCCTAATCAGATGAAGGAAGTATCTACTTGTTCTAGGACCTGCTGATCTTATCCCCCCAACAATATGGGTGGCAAAAGGAAGGATCAAATTTCTACAATGATGGCTAAAAATAGTAATAATAAAGAGATTTTTAGTAAACACAACTGAAGCTACCATATAACCAGAGTTTGCAGATACTTTATTTTTCTTAGCCAAGATTCATCCATGAGGGAATTAAAAATATATTGAAATGTCTGAGGCTGAATATACAGTATGCCTGCAAGAGAAAACAGTGATACCTAGCTATAGTTTCTAGCTATAGTTTCTGGGAAAGTGTATCATCACTTTTGCTTCTGATTGGTGCATAAAGGGAGGAGGGAGTGGCTAGCAATTATATAAACAGAGATACAGTATTGCTACTCATGAGGCATCAGCAAATGCTACCCATTGCTTTGGCTGTTTTGTTTGTGTTCGCTTCTTTTGAGAGAGAATTTTTCTTCAGGGGAAAAAGATCATTTAAATTGTTAAATGGCACAGTATTGATTCACACTGCAAATGCTGGTATAATAGCAAAGACTGATAATTTCATGCAGGAAAGTATGATTTCAGTAGCTTGTGATTTCCCACAACAAACATTAGGTGGTGAAACCTGTATGTACAGAGATTTCAGTGGTGAAAATGTTTGATTTTGACACTCTGGTTCAGACTCAATAATCTCTGGACAACTGGTTTAATGAGACTTTTGCATTTTTACTGTCAAAGAGGAGCAAAACTAATTGTAGGCTTTTCTGTTACTCATCGTTCTGTAAGCCGCCATCTTACACACAGACACACACACACACACACACATCAGAGGAGGTATTCAGCAGGTTCTGACCAGTTCTGGAGAATCGGTATCAGAAATTTTGAGTAGTTCAGAGAACTGGAAAATCCCATCTCTGACTGGAGATTTTACAGTATCCTTCCCCTGCCACGCCCATAGAACCGGTAGTAAAAAAATTGAATACCACCACCGATACATATATATAAAAATAATATGAATATGAATACGAATACGAATATATATATATATATATTCTTAAGTTTTCGCGGGTACTTACATGTATGGCATTCAGCTTTGTTCAGGTATTTTCCCACATCATTGTAGTTGTGCTTTTAAAGTTGTAGCAACGTTTCAGCAGAATCTCATCTGCCATCATCAGGCTTCTGTATAGTGTTCATCTGTGAGTCAGGCTTTTATAGTGGTTTCAGATTTAAATTTGGGGCAGCCTATTGCTGTGCCAGAATGTTTTTTTCTTCATCCTGATTGGTTGGGAGTCTTGGTCTGTGTTTATTGGTTTTGGAGTTTGCTGTGTTCTTCTTGATTGGTGTTTCTAATATTTTCTGTCTGTTTTTTTGTCTCTTTTTGTCTCTTAATTGGATGGCAACATTGTGTTACTTTATTGGAGGCCTTTAGTGCAGCTTGGCTCCGGGTAAATGGACTGCTATCATTAGTTAGGAAGCTAGGTTTCATCTGGGTGCCTGGTTGGGGTGTGTTTGAGCTGGAGGTATCAGGGGGGATCTGTCTGTGCCCAGGTGTTTGCCTGGCTTGTGGTGTGGAGATCTTTTTGTTTATGAGTGCAGGCTTCCAAATGATTAACAGTCTGGTGGAATCATCTATTCATGCTTTCTGGCTTTTTTCAATCTCTATGGCTTCTCTGATGATTCTGTGGGTGGGGTTTTCTATAGTGGCTAGGGTTCTGGTGCCATTGAAGTTGATGCTATGACCTGTGGCTTCCATGTGTTGGACTAGTGAGGAAGTGTGTTCCAGCTTTTTGACTGCATTTTGTGTTCATCCAGGCGGGTACTTATTCTTCTATTGGTCTGTCCAATGTATGTGGCCGGGCATGATGCACAGGGGACTTCAAATATGCCTTGGTTTTCCAGGTCAATTTTATCTTTGGGGTTTCTAAATACCCGAACAAAGCTGAATGCCATATATATATATATATATATATATATATATACATATATATATATATATATATATATATACATACATACAGACGCCTGATGATGGCAGATGAGATCCTGCCAAAATGTCGCTACAACTTTAAAAATACAACTATAATGACGTGGGAAAATACCTGAACAAAGCTGAATACCATATGTATAAATACCCACGAAAACTTAAGAAAACACACACACACACATATATATACCCTATTTTTTTATTTTAAAAATACGAATATGAAACAATATAGAAAAAGTTAGAAAACTGCAGTGTTGAAAACAATAAAAAGTGAAGAGGAGGAAGAAGAAAAAATAGTTAAAGAAGTGACTTCTACCTTTCTTTACAACACAGATATATTTGAGAGGATTTCCCCCCCTTCTAAATTAAATAACATGTTTCCCTTTTCCCCACACTTGACCTCTATTAATAATTCCAGAAATCACCAGCTAATGTTTTATCCATTTTCTGCAAAAAGTCCTTGAAGAGTTTTGAGTTAAATTACTCTCTCTTCTAAGGAGCTGTTTTTCAAAAAATAATATATTGTAATCCTAGTTTTAATTAACTTCAACCTCTTTGTGGTCAGGTTGTTTGAGGTCCAACTGAAAGTTAATTATGGATAGGACATCTGCTTAACAGAGTTCTAAGTATATATGCATGTGCAAGTGAGAAAACAAACTAATACATTGAGTCAATGGGTGTCAAAGAAGACAACGTTCAGAATACACACTCATTACCCTAAGAAAATAGAAGTTAAATTGTAAGTCAAGTATAAAAATATTTATAGATTGTTTCCATATATTAACATGCACCTATTGCTAAATTTCTATGAGCTTGATTAGAATCAATGAGAATGTTTTACAGTAAAGCAAGCAATGTTCTGAATAGCCAGTGGCTAATTCAGGCCATCTCTGGAAATAACCTGTATGCCTTTTTTAAAAAAGTAAAATTAGTCCATTTGGTTTAAAATTCAGAAACTTTATCCAAGTTTTAAGCTGACCACGAGTGCTTTGCACTAATGGGGGACTGTAGTAGTTGAACCCCCTTTTTACACTTCACCTGTCCATGTGTTCCATTCCATCTCTTACAGACTTGGCCACTTTGGAGAGTAAACTCTGAATCCTGTTTTATCTGTGACAGCAGTTGGGTGACTGAATGTGATGCAAAATCTGAAACCATAGAGAATGCAACATGGCATACAAGGGTATCACAGAAACAACAACGTTTAGTGTTATATGCATGCAAAATGCTCTTTTTAGAATTATTTTTCCAGAGTTCTCTATACACAGCCAAGAGGGGAAAAACAGCAGAAGAAGAACCGAGAAAGAGTGAAGCAGAAATGAATGAGATCAGTATTATGTCTCTCATTTCAAGTTGTTATTATTTGCTTGTCTTATTTATACCCCACCTTTATTATTTTATAAATAACTCAAGGTGACGAACATATCCAACACATCTTCCTCCCCTTATTTTCTCACACTACAACAATCTTGTGAAGTGAGTTGGGCTCAGAGGGAGAGATAGTGACTGGTCCAAAGTCACCCAGATGACTTACATGCCTAAGGCAGAACTTGAACTCATGGCCTCCTGCTTTCTAACTTGATACCTTCATCACTAGACCAGTCTGATTTTCTCTTTGGTTAGCATGCTATGCAATACATGGCGGGGGGGGGGTTGTATTAAGGTATCCACCCACATTTTGGGAATCGTGTTATGGCATTAGTATGTCATGATAAGGACCAGCCCAACACAAGGAGCACCATAATAATAAGACTGATCCCAAACATAGAAGATGGCAGCCATTCTCATGTCTTCATTACTTAAGTACTACTGCATTTTTCCCAGCCAGAAACTCTGAGGAACCAGGGTAATTTATGTAAAGCTACATTGCCTCCACTTTTTCCCCCAGGATGAGATTTATTCTCTCCACAGCAAAACCAGAGATCCTTCTAGGTTTTAACATCCAGATGAGATTATGATGGACAACATGAAAAAAAAAGAGTTTTCTCACATTTAGGGTCAACTAGAAGACCCTTATAAACTTTTTTGCATAAAACAGAAAAAAGGGCATTTGTGCTTTTAATGATTAGAAAAATTGTATTAGATAACAGAAAAAAGTGGGGGTTTGGGCTAATCATAGAGTAAGATAATTTTGTAATTGTACTTAGATATTTGCTGCAAAGGAAATCAGAAGCTTCTTTCTGCTTTTTTCCTTTTCAATTCTTTTCTCCTGCACTTTAGCTTTTTTCAGTTTTTAACTTTCTTTACTGCTTCTGTTGTTTATTACTTTCTGTTCTTTTTTATGTCTCTTGTAAAACTTTAATTTTAAAAATAATGTACAAAGAAAAGTGAAATTTTCTCTTATGTATTCAAATGCTTTACTATAATTACTGACCAACATTTTATCCAATTTTTGTAGGAAGTTACATATTTTTTTATGCGTTGAAGTAATCAGTTCAATTAAGATTGTTATTGTTTTAATGCCAATTTCTCTCTCTCTTGGCAAACATAGTCTTAGAGCACAAATTGAACACATATATCAATGCTCTTGGTTTAGATTATATTGTCAGTTATCATGGCAAGGCATTCTTTAATAAGTTCTCAATAAAATTCGGGGTTGTGTAAAGCACTGGAAAGAGGTTTCACAAAAGTTGATAAGAAGAAAGTCTTCTTAAATATTAGAGCAACCAGACATTTTGACACAGTTCCTGCCAATTTTTTTGCCCATTGTCTCCATAAGAGTTTATGCATGTACAACTACTTCATTTCATTGTCAAATCCTAGCAGAATCCTGACACACACAACCAGGCAAAATCTTTGGAGCAAGAGCAGAGGATGTAGCTCTTTAAGCCTTCAAACAGATACTTTGCACACCAAATTCTTTGGAGATCCACCTTTTCAAATCTAATTCATTCTAACCTCTCCCCCTTTCCCCTTTCTCATTTTTCTCTCTCCTTAAAAATGTTGTTGGAACCACATGTAATTTTCTGTCTTTAAAGTACACAAAACACCCCAAAAGAGTTTAGGAATTGGATAAGAACTTGCTTTCTTGCTCACCATAGTGAGGTCACTGCTAGAACTTTCTTTGGGTTCTGTTTACCCAGATGAATTTTATCTCTATGGGAGAGAGAACTATCAGCTAAAACCACTAATTCTAGGAAAAAATGGTTAAGAAGAACTGAGCTTTCAGTGAAATTTTGGAGTAAGAGTAGAAGTTAAAAGGAACTATAGTTGAGTAAGTAAATTCTAAATATAAAGAATTGTATCAAGAATGATGGCTAATGGGTTGAGGGCTTCAAATTTGGACAAGTACAATACAAAATCACCTACATTGGAATTCATATGTTGGGTCAAAGCATCCTAAATCAAATCCGAATCATCCTCATCATGAAAGTCCAGTGATTCATCAAATTGATGAAACATGGAGCAGTAAATGCCTGAAAAGTACATTTATCCTGGCTCTTCATGTAAAGAAAACTGGAGAGGCAGAAATGAAGTTGTTTGACTTTTACAGGCATTTAATAATTGTAATAGATTCTCCATACAAAGCATATGAGGGGAGGTGGGTGGCAGACAATGATGTTGACAAAATATATTTTGCAGGATTATTTTAAAATCCAATTTTCCACCAGTTCTTACTTTAGGAACAGGAACAGCAAGAGTTTCGATTTGATGGGATTTGTAAGGATTCAGAATGAGGTACTTACTTTAAAATGTTAGGCGTTAAAATATTTTCAATTCTGGGAATAATCCCTTGAAGCTAATTGAACAGAAAAAAAAACATGAAAAATCCTTTACTCTTTAGTTTTTGTCCTTCTGAAATGGGCAGATGTCTTGCTTATGATGCCATTTATCAGGATATTTATCAGCTCATGAGACAGTTTGCAGTTACAGAGAGACCCAATGATGTTGATTTCAGCCTTCAGATTATCTCAATAAAAAAATGCAGGCTTCTTTCTTTCTTTCTTTCTTTCTTTCTTTCTTTCTTTCTTTCTTTCTTTCTTTCTTTCTTTCTTTCTTTCTTTCTTTGTGTCATCTTTCAGATCATGAGACACCTACAGAAGAAACGTAAGCCAAGGATTGCCTTCAGATCCTCAAGGAAGAGCTCTTTGGTGAAAACAATGCAACAAAATAGATCCCAAAATTCAAAATGCACCATCTGTTTAGCAATGATCCAAGACCCAGCTTACTTGAACCCTTGCAACCACCAATTCTGCTTCAAATGCATTCAGAAGTGGTCCAGAAAGAAAGTTATATGTCCATTGTGTAAGCAGCATTTCTATTCATTCTTTCACACTATACGGAGAAAAGATGCCTTATGCGAATATGTCCTGCCTTTGAATGATGGCTTTTTTGCTCTTTCTGAATGCAATGAAGGCTATACATCAGCCTCACCTCTTGACAATGGAATTGTGCATAATGAAATTAGTGGAACATTAACTCAAAGAGAAAAGGATATCTATCAGCTCATGAGACAGTTTGCAGTTACAGAGAAACCCAATGATGTTGATTTAATCAGCCTTGGAAAACTTAAAGCCCAAGCAGTAATTCAGTTTAGGAGAACTCTTTACCATGCAGGGATTCTAGTTCAAAATGCTCCACATCCAGATTTCAGTCAAATACCTTCAACAGAATATTTTGGCAGAAATCCTCAATGTTTGGACAGACTGATCCCTTGGCTAAAACGAGAATTAAAAGTGCTGTTTGGTAACAAAAAATCAATGATTCATACTTTGCAGAATCTCATCCTAAGTAACCTTACTCATCATGATCTGGACAGCAAAGAATTTGAAGCTACTTTAGAGCCCCACCTGCACCATTTCACTGGTCATTTCCTGCACGAGTTCATTAGTTTTTTTCAATCCTCATTAAATCTGAAGAAGTACGACTGGTGTGCCTTGTATGAATGCCCTGCGATATTGAAAGAGACTGATCTTTTAACTTCTTCTCCATCTTCAGAAAATGAACATCTGCAACATCCTGAAAAAAGTCAGATGCCCAAACCCAATGGTAGTTCAGATTATGGAAACCTTACATTCTTGCTTCCTGGTTCGGAGAAATCTTTTCCTTCCACATATGCTACAGCAGATGATAAAAATCATTCAATGAATGAAGAAAATTATATGGATTTGTCCAACAAAGATACTGAAAAGGGGATAGCTACAGCCTATCGTATTATTAAAAATATACTGCTTAAGACACACTCGGTGGAAAAAATACAGGTCCCTGGATCTCTCTCTCACTCCCACCTATTTCAAAGACAGAAAGAAAAGGAGGACGTAGTAGAAATAGATCCTGATCGGCTTCTTAGGCCAACTGATATGGAAACAGGTAAGCATTCCCCAAATGAATTAGCATTTGTAGATGATGGTACCTTTAACATTTATCTCAAAAATTCTGCTAACACCATTACAGTGAAGAAATTGGGCAAAAAAGATATAACAAAATGTCCATCCTCTGAGGTTCCCATAAATAAATTAAAAGAATATTCACTGTCTCCCAAAAGAAGGAGTGTACATAAAAATAGTGGATCAAAAGACAGCATAGAATGCAAATTTGAAGAAGCATGTTCTCCTTCAAAAGAAAGACATGGGGAGAGAAACAAAGCCAAGTATCTGCATGATGAGAAGAAATTTAGAAACTATTCCAGAGACAAGAGGCATAGACAAGACAAAAGAAAATCAAAGTCTAAAGAAGTAAGTTTGTTTCACAAGAGCCCGCTGCCTGCAAGAAAAAAAGGTGCTGAGGATAGAGACACTCACAAGTCAAAATCACAGAACATTCATCACAAAAGAAAAACAAAGAACAAAGATTCTAAACATCTGGGAAGTGGAAGTTCCAGTGAACCCAACCAGAATGATCTTTGCACCAAAGTTAGGCCTGAAGAATCACCATGCAGAAAGGGTAAGTCAGACATATTATGTGATCCCAATCCATCCACCAGCTCTGGGCAGAAGCCATTTTTTTTTTCCAGAAAATAAAATCTTAGTCAATCAAAGACATCTAATCAAATACTGGTAGCCAAATCAGGCTGATGCAGAAGTTTGGAGAGACCTAAACATAGGGTTGTTGTAGATGACAGAAAAAGTTTAATTTGATAAACTAGATAGCAAGCCAAAATATAAATTAATGCATTTGGAGGGTGATCTCTCAAATAATGGTGAAGATTTATACACAGTGATACAAACAGCTAAGATTTTTAATATCAATCTGAATTGAATTCAAAGACCAATTTGAAGGCAAAGCTATAAATGAAATAGCCAAATCTTAATGAGCATGTATGTAAAGAATGGGAGGCTCCAGCTTGTCAAAGCAAGAGACTGTCAGGGAACACAGGATAAGACAAGGAAAAGAAGTATTTGTCATTTCTAAGCATGACATTACCTTTAGATCTTAAAAATAAAGATATTTGCATGTTATGCTCATGTTTCATTTTTTTCTCATGATTTCTTTCAAAAATCATTTATAGATTAGGGGCAGGTAGAAAATTGCCAACACACACACACACACACACATCAACTACAACAAAGATTCAGTTCCATTAAAGTTATCCCAAGCTAAGTGATAAATATCAGTTGAATTCTATCCATTTACGGGAGTGCTCTAAAAAGGACTTCTTGCAAAGCATCGTTTAGAAAGGGGTGCAGCTATTTACTTTCTTCACATATTCTGAACGCTCATACAACTGTGGAGAAGGAGAATATACCATCCCTAAGATCCTATATGAATCTCTGCACAGGTCCTTTTCTCTGAGCAGAAAAGTATGAGCGGATGGAATGAGCAATGGATCAATGATCAGGACCTAGAAGACGGAGGTAGAAATATACAAACAGAATAACTTTGGACAAGTCATTCATTCAAAACCCAACTATTTTACTGTTTTATTGTTCTGAGCATAAACTGGTGGATGGAGTCCTGTATAAGTAACCTCAAAGACCTTGTAATGTCCCTGTCGGAATCTTATTCGGAGGGAGAGTCTGAACAGCTGACAGGGAGTGGGAGTGTGGCTCCATTGGCTGTGGAAAAATCTGGGGAAAGGCAGAGTCCAGCTGGGCAGAGCAGGGGAGAGATAGAGCAAGGGAGAGGGGATTCAGAGGAAGACCCAGGCCCACCCCCTCTTCATCCTAGGGCACGTAGGGAGGAATGGAAAAGAGAGCAATGTAAGTTGTGTGACTTACTGGGGAGGAAAGAGCCCTGATTCCCTTCATTAGCTACAGCTGGGAACACAGTGTTTAAAAAGGGAAGCTGCGCTCAGCAAGCTGTTGGGAGCAAATCGTGAATTTATCTGGTCTTGTCGTGGCTTATCTGTGTTCCTGGCGTCTTCCCAACTGTGTGAGTTTTGCCGTGCTTTTAAGTCTGAAATTCCTTCTCTTACCATGTTAAGTTAATTACTGCAGCTTGGTTTGTTTGGATTTTTAGTTACAGTTTGTATGTACCTTATTTTGGATTGAATTTTCTCTAGTTAAAGGCTGTTCCTGGGAAAGTTTTTCTCCAGCCGAAGGTAACCTGGACATTGGGGGCAAAGTTGGAGATAATAAAAGGACCCTTCTTGCTTATTTGACTGTGTTGCCTTTGAGCCACACCTTGGGTCATCACAGACTTGAAGAAAAAATGGGATAAAAATCTAAGAAAGAAATAAACATGTGGCTTCTGATTCGGGAGTTGAGTTTAGACATCACAGGATCACAGGTGGTGATCATGTAGAACATAATTTTGATATAAACTTATAAAAATGTAGTAGCTTACCACATCAAAAGCCACCTGTATCATGTTAAGTTCCCTAGACAGGGAAAAAGTTTTTACATAATTCAGCATAATGAAATAGGGATATCCTATTTCTGAATTATGTAAAAGCTTTCGTTCTCTTTTTGTCCTTCCCCCCATCTCTCTCTCACACAGAGAGAGGCCAAATTAATAATTATACAGGTAGTCCTCAGTTAATGACCATAATTAGAACTGACAACTCTATTGCTAAGAGACACAATGGTAAAGCGAAGAAATATGACTGTGCTGACTTACAACAACAGTTCCTGTAGTTGTGGCTGTTAAATGAATTGTGCATGGTCATTAACTGTAACATCACATGGCTACATAATGGTATGTAAGAAAGACCTTGAGAAATGGGACAAAGAAAATGCTACTTAGGAAACGATCAGATAAGAGAGGGTACAGCCTGCAGCTGCAAAACAGCTGGAGAAAAAAGCTCAGAAGGGATCCTCCCTATCTTCTCAAACTGTGAAAAGTTAGGATTAGGGTTAGGGATTTCAAGTATACCAGACCAAAAACAACGGACCAGGTGAGCTATTTCTACTTTATTTTAAGGCTGCATTAACAGAATCTTGCAAGGGCCCAAATTGCGCTTGCAAATTTGCAGGCATCTAAATTGCAATCACATAAATGTAGGGAGTCTGCAACATCTGCAACTACAAGAACAGTCCTAAGTCTCTTCATTCAGCTCCATCATAACACTGAATGAGTGGTCACCGAATGAGGACTGGCTGTAAATTACAGCAAACTATCTGTTAAATAAGGTTTATAAGGTTGCTTCTAGTAACTATTCAACTCAGACACAAATCACTCTAAGAAAAAAATGAGTAAACAAGCATATACACACAAATAAAAACTCCCTTTTTTACAATCATATAAATATAGCACCTATTCAGCTGCTATGTAGGATTGCTCTCCGGCAAGCATCTTCACCATTAGGCCAACATGCCACTCAAGTATATATATACACAAATAAAAAAAAATAACCATACATTCCCCCTGAATGTTTTTTCCTGAGGAGGAGAAGGAGGTGAACCACCATCACTACTACCATCATCCCACTCCCCTTGTCTCCCCAGTATGAAAGTAAGAAGGGAGAAAGAGTAATATCAACTGAGAAGGGAAGGAAAGAGAAATATGTGGGACATAACTGGACCAAGATGATTAGAGTAAGAAGACAGAAAAGGAAAAGAGAGAGGAAGAAATCCTATGTTAAATACTCCAGGTAAAGACCTCCTCCCCTTTTAAAAAATAATGTTCATGTTTATGTATAGATCGGGTGCAGCCATTTTGTTAACTCCTTTGTCCTCAGCAAATTCTATTTATGCTGGTTATCAATAGCTTTCCCCATCTCTCCATTCAATTCGCCTGAGAGAGAAAACCTCATCTTTTTTGGCTGGGTGACTGCAAATTCATCACATTTCATGGAGTCAAATGTTTAAATTTTATGAGGACTACAATGCTCAGAAAAGGAATAGTGAAATGTTACAGACCTAATACAGCTAGGCCACTTATGACCTGTTGCTTAGCAACTGTTTGATGTTATGATGGCTCTCCCCCCAGAGCTGCTTACAACCTGCTTTTACATTTCTGATGGCCACCCCTCCCCGCACAGTCATGCAATTGCATTTTGGGTATTGTTATATGACCAAGATTTATGACA
The DNA here is from genome assembly GCF_049901715.1 of Pseudonaja textilis. Taxonomy (NCBI): domain Eukaryota; kingdom Metazoa; phylum Chordata; class Lepidosauria; order Squamata; family Elapidae; genus Pseudonaja; species Pseudonaja textilis. The sequence continues at coordinate 173,199,591 of NC_141991.1, forward strand.
TTTTTGGTTGGAAACCAACATTTGTTTCTGTTTTCTGGCCAAAAAAATGCCCATTTAGTATAATGGTTTCATTTGATGATATGGCTGCTTCCAAAAAGGTCATAAAATCAGGCACAGTCACATGTTGACCCACTTAATGACCAACATAACATACAATTGTAATTTTGAACTCAGTAATAGTTATAAGTCAAGGATTACCTATAAGTGATAGAAATATATCATATATTGGATTTTCCCTGGATGGGAAGGTTTATTTCTGAAAAGTTTTTTTTCACAAGATCTACCATTAACCTTGGTAGCCTTTTTAAAATTTCTTTAAAATTTCTGTTATTATTTTTCTATACTGTCCTAAATTTTCTGTTGTCGATGATAAAACAACCAATGCACTGATATTCTAGCCAATACTTTCCATCCTTCACAATTTCTACTTACTGGGGAAAATTTCTGCTTATTGAGAAAAATGTTTGTCAATAAAAAATACTAACGGAGAAAAAAATAATCTTTTTTTTTAGATTACCAAAAAGAAATATATTTTTCCTGAAATAAAATGTTGTATGAGACATTTCTAGTTATTTATTTTGAAATATCAGCTTTGCAGGGGATTTTAAACATTTATACAAAAATTCAGATGTTATGTCTTAACAGCTGCATATTATATACCATGTATACAGTATTTGTCCATGAAGTCATTGACAATTGTCAGATATATCGTTACTCATATAATGCTTTTTCTGGACAGTATTTATTTTAGATTCTAAATTCCATTCATCTAATATTCAGTAAAAAGGAGTAAAAAAACAGACCTAAGTGTCTATTGATAAGTAGTTCATATGGTGCATATAATGTACATTAGTGATTGGCTATTTATTTCAGAGTATTATCATCAAAGCAATCAATGTTTAATTACAGCACATTCAACTTTATTGCCTGTGTAATTCTGAGATAACAATAAGGAAATCAAATTAATTGCAGATCTTCTGCTGACTAAAATATTTTTTGATCAACTGTAATTAATTTAATAGCTACTATTCAATCTTAAAATTAAAAACTTATTTGTAGCACCCAATTTCACTTCTAAACAGTTTTAGCTTGAATGACCCAGGCTTTGACCCAGTTTTAGTTTGAATGACCCAAATTTGCTTTTTTTTTTAATGAATTATTCCAAATCTGGATTATAACTATCAAAAATTGTTCTCTTATTTGACATACACCCTCCCCAGCTAATCTGTGCCTTTCATCTGAGAATAAGTTTCTGGCATGACTTGAAATAACCAGTGCAAGTCTTATGGAAATACCTTCATATCTTCAGGACAATCCTTTAGAGTCCAACATGGGGTATGCAGCGTTTCCTCATTCATATTTTCCAGTTGTGGACAAGTCTGTGAGGTAGATTGGGCTGAACCAAAGTCACTGAGTATGATCACTAGTTGAGAATAGACTTGTGTAACTAAGATGGGAAAACACTAATGTCAAGAAACAACAAATAGCACTTGGGGCCACTTTGCTGTAATAACATTAGGGAGGAAGGAGGAAACACTGTCAGAACATTGAAATGTCATGATACTTTGTCCTGCTTCAGGTTTCAACCACACAAACTCCAACATGGTTGCTATGGAGATTAGTAATTTTACTTCAAGGTTAAAGAGATAACAAAAGAATGCAAACCAGGACAAAGTCTCTGACGGGTGCTTGCTTAAATGCACACCAGGTGTGTGGCCAGCGCGTGACCTGTGGGCTGTGAGTTTGACAGCCCTGGGTTAAAGGTTCACAATTTTAAATACAATCAGGATTTTCAAGAGTGTCACACAAGACAAGACATGTTGATCCAGCAAAGAGAAGATGGATCAGAGCTGCTTTTTAAAGTTGCAACCAGTTGTCAGTAATGTAGAGGTTTACTCCTTTGTTTAGAAAGCAACCACATAGATCAATGTTGCTCTGCTCTTCAATCTACTTTCTGGGTGTGGAGGTTGGGCCACCTGATGTCATCAATCATCACCTGACTATTCCAACTATTCAGGTGGTGCCCATGTTTGATCAGCTTCATGTAATTCTTGGCCTGGTTCCCCCTGAAGCTTACATTCCACAGGTTCCACTGGGCAGCATCTTCTGAATCCAAATCTTGAGCCTTGTCCCTCATTTCTTCACATACTCCTTTGCAAGAGATTTCAGAACTGGGTATTCAGTTGTTCCACAGGGTCCATTGTTGATTTTCCTCACCAGCCAATGCCCTATGCAAAGACCCAGGGTAGGGAGGAGGCATGCAGATAATCGGTCCACATAACAAACAAGACTAGGACAGACTTTGGAGTAGAATTTGTAATTTCACCTTGCTTAAAATATGATGACCCAATGGAGTCAATTTTTAGCCCTCATGATCAGTGGAGTTGCCAGGTTATAGAAAAGATGGAATTTATTCTGAACAGACAAGGAAGAAAGCTGATCGGGCACCCTATTTAGGTCTAATCATAATTATGTACTACAAACTTTAATGGAAGTTATTCAAAAATAAATTACTTCCACAACTAGCAGGTCATTAATAGTTTTGTTAGGGTTAGTTTTCACATAGCCAACAATATAAACACAATTACTTGTTTTGTGCTGCTGCCTGAAGTCTTGGTGAACTGAAAATCTTTTTTTTTCTTTTTCTTTTTTAAGAAAGAAAAGAAAAGAAAGAAAAGTTTTTAAGACAAACATAGACAAACAAAACATAAAAACATCAGGCCATCTTCCATATATATACATACAGTGTGTCGGTTGGTTTACAAATTGTTTTGTGCTTCCATTTCATAGTCTTCAATTACAATTACATTATATATATTCTCATATTTTCAATCAAATATTAAATACATTAATATCATTGTTAATCATTTGACTATACTTTTATTTATTCATGTTTTATGAAATAATTCATATTTTACTTAATTTGTTTTATGACAGTTCATATTATCATCTCAAATCTATCCTACAATCATTTTGTAGATATAAGAAAAGAATACCTCTTTATATATTTATTATTTTCTAAGAAACTACATATTTCATTACCATGGTTTATTGTCTAACCATTGATAGAATAGATCCCAAATTTTATAAAATTGTTTATCATCTTGTTCTCTGATTTCAAATGTCAATCTACTCATTTCAGCACATTCCAATATTTTCTTAATGATTTCCTCCTGTAATGGTATTTTCTCATTTTTCCAGTTTTTGGCAAATACAATCCTACCCACTGTTAATACATTTACAATCAGGTATTTACTATATATTTCAGGTAAAATTCCCAATAAAAGTATCTCTGGTTTCAAGTCTATATGCTTTTTTGTCACTTTTTCCAACCATGTGTGGATTTTAATCCAACATTTTTTTAGCATCTGCACAAGTCCACCACATATGGTAAAATGAGCCAGGTGTCTGATGACATTTCCAACATTTTTCAGATTTGTTCTTGAACATTCTTGCTATTCTTGTCGGGGGGAAATGCCACCTGTAAAACATCTTATACAAATTTTCTTTATATGCTGTTGACACTGTCATTTTATAATTTTGAGACCACAATTTTTGCCATTTCTCTAGATCAATCCCATATCTAAAATTCTTCCCCCAAGCAATCATAGTTTCTTTAACTTGTTCTTCTTCTAGTTTAATTTCTAATAAGTATCCATACAATGTTTTAATCACCTTTTCATCAGTACCTGTCAAAATCTTACCTAAATCAGACAGTTTATCATAGAAACCTTCTGTTTCAGAATCTTTATCATACCTTGAATGTATTTGCGCATATGAAAACCAATTCATCTTTATACTTTGTTCCTCTAATTTTTGTATAGATTTAACTTCATCCTTTTCATTCAATATTTCACCATATCTGTTTGTTCCTTTTTATATATTATAGGATAAGAAAACGCTTCAATAGTCGATAACCAGACTGGAATTTTCAAATAACATTGTCTTTTAATCTTCTCCCGGTTTAACCACAGAGACTCCCGTATATAATATCTTCTAAAATACCCCTGTGATTTAGTTCCTTTATACCATAGAATAGCATGGCACCCCAAAAACAGATCATGTCCTTCTAATGTCAACAATCTAGCATTTCTTAGTGTTATCCATTCCTTAACCCACATCAGATTTGTAGCTTGGTAGTATAACTCCCAATTAGGCAAACCACATCCTCCTCTTATTCTGGCATCTTGCAAAAGTTTTAACTTTATTCTCGCTTTTTTACCTTGCCATATATATTTCAACACAATTTGTTTAAATCTGCAAAAAAATCTTTTCCAAGCCTCACTGGAATTGTTTTGAACAAATATAAAATTCTGGGAACTATATTCATCTTGATTGTTGATATTCTCCCTATTAATGACAGTTGTAAATTTTCCCATTTCGCCAAATCTAGCTCTATCTGCTGCTTAAGTTTGATATAATTATTCTCTTTTAGTGTACTACATCTTGCTGTCAGATGTATCCCCAAGTACTTGAACTTATTCGTGACCTGAATTTTCAATAGATCCGCCAATTCTTCCTTTTGTCTTGATAGCATATTCTTTGTCAAGATCTTTGTCTTATCTTTATTTATTTTCAAACCAGCCACCTTTCCATATGCCTCTATCTTTTCTATCAATTTTGATGCTGTTTCTAGTGGGTCTTCTAAAATGAAAACCAGATCATCTGCAAATGCTTGCAACTTAAATTCTTCCTTTTTAATTTTCATCCCTTTTATATCCTTTTCTTCTCTAATATTTCTGTTTAGCACTTCCAAGGTTAACACAAACAACAGAGGTGATAGTGGGCACCCTTATCTTGTTCTTTTTCTTATATTGATAGAGTCTGTCAGTTCTCCCTCTATCATTACCTTTGCCGTTTGCTTATGATATATAGCTTCTATTGCTTGAATAAATTTTTTACCAAAGCCCATCTGTTCCAGCTGTAATAACATGAATTGCCAATTCACATTATCAAATGCCTTCTGTGCAGCTAGAAATATCAAAGCCATTTGTTTTCAGGGTGTGCCTCGTAGTATTCCAAAGTGTCCAAGATTACTCTTATATTGTCTTTAATTTGTCTCTTTGGCAGAAATCCATTTTGATCAGGATGGATAAAATTATTTAAGTATTTTTTAAGTCTTTCTGCCAATATTGAAGCAAAAATTTTATAATCTGCATTTAGTAAGGAAATAGATCTATAGTTCTTGATTTGTAATGGATCGGCCTCCTCTTTTGGAACAAGTGTAATATAAGCTTCTGACCATGATTTGGGTATCTTCTTCTTTAACATAACTTCATTCATAACTTCTAGCAATGGAAGGTTCAACAATTCTTGTAGTGTTTTATAAAATCCTGCCGGAAGTCCATCTGGGCCTGGTGCCTTTCCATTGTTTTGCTTCTTGAGTGCTTCAGTTAACTCCATCATCATTATATTGCTTTCTAACATTGTTTCAATCTCTTTAGATATCTGGGGTAGATTAACATTCTGTAAATACTGTTTAACTCTTTCCTCATCAATGTTCTCTTCTGTGTATAGTTTCCCATAATAGTATCGTATGATTTCCTTCTTCTCTTTACTACCATAGAAAATTTGGCCTTGGTCATCTATTAATTGCAATATTTTCCTTGATTCTTTCTTCTTTCTCAGTTTATATGCTAACCATCTACCTGGTTTATTTGCATCTTCAAAGTAGTTCTGTTTTGCACTTCTGATTTTCTGTGCTAGTTCTTCTTTTTCTTTTAGACCCATTTTATGTTTAGTTATATCCATTTTTAACTTAATGTCCTTTTTCTGTGGCATTTTCTGTAGCTCTTTTTCAAGTCCTTTATACTCATCCTCTAATGCCTTAGAGGCTAGTCTTTTCATGGTATGTCTTTTCCTTGTATAGTCTATTATCAAGCCTCTGGCATATGCCTTCATTGTGTCCCATACGTTCTGCATTGATGTATCTTCTTTTTTGTTTTCTCTAAAGAAAATGGCCAGTTCTTTCTCCATCTACTGTGTGAAGTCTTTTTCCTTTAAAATAGTATTATTTAATGTCCATCTATATCTTCTTTGTACTTTCCATTTAATTGTCATTGGATTGTGATCTGCCCAAGTACTTGTTTCAATATTTATTTCTTGAATATTAGCTAAGAATTCTGTTGACATCCATATCATTTCTATTCTGGACCATGATAAATGTCTATTTGAATAGAAGGTATATTGTTTAGTCTTAGCATTTCCTTCTCTCCATGTATCTTTTAAATTTATTTCATCTATCATTTAAAAAAAAGATTTAGGGAGAGTCTTTCTGTTTGCTTTGTTTTTTTCTGTGCTGTGTAGTCCAGTTTATTATCTACAATTCCATTAAAATCTCCTATCATAGCTATATTAGCATAGTCCAGTTCAATTATTTTCATATGTAATTTTTTATAAAATTCTTCTTGATTGTCATTTGGGGCATAGATTGCAATCAGGAGTGTTTTCATATTATTGTCCATTATTTCCACCATTAGTATTCTTCCATTGTCATCGGTATAGATCAATTTAGCTGGAATAATGTCTTTACTGTATAGAACCACTCCTCTTTTCTTGCATTGTGTCAAAGAAGAAACTATTTCCCCTAGTTTTGGCTGTATCAGCAATTGTTCATGTTGCTTTTTGATATGTACTTCTTGTAGGCAGATTATATCAAATTTTAATTTCTCTAATTTATGGAAAGTTTTCCTTCTTTTAACAGCTGAGTTGTCCATTTATGTTAATTGTAATCAGTTTTTTCTCTTCCATGGTTATATTTTGTAGTTAGGTTTAGCAGCTCTCGTAGATCTTGGTTCACATTTTACTTTGACTTCCACCTTTCCACCTACTGCACCTTCTTCTTTTTCAGTCGCCATTTGGCAGTCCTCTTGGAATTCAATTAGTGACATTTCTTTTTCTGCCTTCTCCTCTTTCCCTCCAAAATATTCTGTGTAAAATAATTCAGCTTTCTCAATTGAGTCAATTCTATGTCTCTGTTCTTGCTATGTGAACATTAAACCTTCTGGAATCAGCCATCTATAATTCACCTCTTTTTTAAGTAGCATTTTGGTCAGAAATCGGTATTTTTTTCTCTTCTCATCTCTCTCACTCTTCTGGGTACTTGTTTCAGGACCACAATCTCCTTGTCTTTATATTTCAATGTTTTCTCTCTTGCCACTTGCAATATTTGCATTTTAATGGCTTTCTTTGTAAATCTGATGTGAACTTCCCTTGGTAAGCTATTTCTCATTGCATATCTTGTGAAGACTCGATAAACCTCGCCTATTCCATCCATCATCTTCTTTTTAATTATTTCCAAAGCTTCAGCCAAAATTTCTATCATTGTCTCAGCTAGGTTTTGTCCCTTTTCTTCCTCTATGTTTGAAATCTGAGATAAAATTCTGATTTGTCCATCTCCCATCTCAAAATCCCACTTTTATCTTGTTCAACCACAGTTAATCTGCTATCAATATCTCCAATCTTCTTATCTCTTTGTTTATCATCTTCAATTTTTTGGAATCTCTCATTATACTTCATCAACATTTGTTGGATGTTCTCCACCTTTTCATCAGTTTTTCCTGTTCTTTGTTCAATGTTCTCTTTTCAATATTCTCTGTTCTTCTTTGAATATTTTGAATTCCTTGCATAATCATCTGCAGGGTCACTTTTTCCTGTTCTTTTTCTTGCTGAAATATCATCTGAATTGAAGTTGTCCTCCAGATGGTGAAGAGGAAGAAGTAGAAGTTGAGGAACCAGGGGCTGTTAGTTTCCTACTCATTTTGTACAATTCAAAATCTTCAGGTTCTTCTAGACCTTAATCCCCTTGTGAAATAACCAATTGTAATTCCAAGTAAAAATAGTGGGAAAAAAGAAACCAAGTAACAACAACAACAACAACAACAACAACAACAATAATAGTAATATTTCTTCAGGTTCTTGTATACCTTAATCTAATCAATTGGTTAGATAGCAGTAAAAACTCAAAAATAGAAGAAAAGACCATAAACACACATACACACACACACACACACACACACACATATATACACACAAAATGTTAAATCCTGAAAAAGGCGGAAAAGTAAAAAATAACAAACTAAAGATAAAAGAAAAGTTCTTCAGGTTCTTCAACACCTTAATCCAATTAAAAGGTCTCAGGTGTAAAAGGATGCATAAGAAAAAAAGAAAGAAAGCCACACACAAAAAAAACCAATATGGAAGGTAAATAGAAAAAAATACAAGGGAGGGAGAGAGAAAAAAGAAAAGAAACTATTCCCTTAAAAAGAAAAAAAAAGGAAGGAAATCATTAATACTAAAGCTTTTCCTTTAAAATAAAATGCAAACATAAGATTTAGACTTCAAAAACAAAAAGAAAGACAAAAACAAGTTCAAAAAGGCCAAAGATCCAAATAGCTATTACAAAAAGTAAGCTAGTAAGGAGGGGGTTTGTTAAAGAAAGAAATAGCCTAGCTTAAAAAGTAAATAAAAAGAGCACACTGCACCTTGTTTGGTTATCCAAGGCTTTTGTTAAAATTTATAACTCTCTTCTCCAGAGTCTTATCACCTTTTTTTTCTATAAACTTCAACACTTGACTCCAGCTATTGATAGAAACCCAGAAGAGCACCTGCAATAATACTCTCCCATGCTCTTCCCTCTATCTTATCAAGCAGGCAATGTCCTTGAAAAGAAGTCTCAGTTCTTTCTCAGCTTTGTCTGGTCAAGGAAAAAAGAGATAGAATATTACCAAACCTCTAGTTGGCAGTGTTACAAAGTTTCTTCTGCTTTCACTTTCCCCCTCCTTTTCCAAACAAGATATAATAAAAATTAATTGAAAAGGGAAAAAGATATTAAAAAAGATGACTAAAAGGGAGTCTCTAGCCTAGAATATTATAAAGTCAAAAAGGAGAGAAAGAATAGGTGGAAGAAGAAGAAAAAACAGTCCAGTTTCAAAATATAAAATCATGTATAGAAAATCCAGCAATGAGAAAAAAAATATATTACTTGACTTTAAAAGTAAATTTTTTAAAAATTGCTGCTTAATCACTTCTGTGAAAACTTTAACAGATTATTATTTTTTCCTTAGGGTGTCCTTTCAAATCTTAAAGTAAAGAAAAAGTTCTCACCAAATTGACACACTTTCTCTTTCCGTTCTATTTCTTTTCGGAGCTGTCCCAACTTCAGCAGCTTTAATGGCTGCCTTTTTACCGCTGGCAAAAAGAGTTTCTCCTGGATCTACCAGGGACTTTGCAGTGTCCCTGGGATCAACAGGATGCACTCTTTACATTCACTGACTCTTCGGGATGGTTTAGATCCGATTGGACCATCCAGGAGCAAAGATATCGGCAGCAATCTCAGGCCTCCAAGATCGCATGCTGTGTCGTGGCGATGTCAGCTCCGCCCTCAATCTTTTTTTTTTTTCTTATTCTTTGATGAACTAATAGCCTCTAAAAAACTTTCACCATCTATTCTGGTAGGATTACAAATATTTTCCAGAAAAATCATTAGCTAATTAGCTTAAATAATTGAGCCACTGTGGTTACTTGCTGTCTTCTGAACTGCCAAAAATTAACAATTGGTTTAGAAAGGGGCTTAGCTTCACTTAATGGGGCTCAGGAGAAGTTAAAATAAAAAGTGCATTAGTTATGGAAAGCATATGCAAATTTAGCAGAATATATATATATATATATATATATATATATATATATATATATATATATATATGTAGATCTTTGGTTGTTCGGTTTTCTCCCGCGTAAGATTTGAAGTATCTAGGCAACGTTTCGATGAAGTCTCATTCATCATCTTCAGGCTTCTGTCTCCAGCTCTGTGCTTATCAGAGTAATGGAGATTGCAGCTGCTTCCTCCTTTTAACTGCCAGTGGGGTGGAACTTGATTGGGTGGGGGCTTGGCTGTGTTCTGATTGGGTGGGGGTGTGTTCTCATTGGTAGGGGTTTGGCTGTGTTATGATTGGTTGGGGGTTAGCCGTGTTCTGATTGGTTGGAGGCGTGTTCTGTTCAGGAGGGGCTTGGTTGTGCTCAGGTTAGTTTTAGTTGCTGGGGGATTTGAGCTGGAGAGTTGTGATCTTGCTGTTTGGCTTCTAGTTCGTGGTCCTGCTGCATCTTCATAGTGGGTGTCGGTTTGCTTCATGTATGGCTCAGAGGGGTTTGAAGTGGGTAGTGATGCAGCTGCAGTGCAGCTTCTGGTCCATGGTCGTTTCTCATTTTCTGAATGGGTGGGAGTCTGTTTTCTACATGGAAGTGTGGTGGTGGCATCTTGTGTGGCTCTCATGGGTGTGGGTCCAGTGTCCTTCTTCATGTTAGGTACTCGTCTGTTCATGAGGGCGGGTTTCCAAATGGCTGGAAGGCGGGAGGTGTCATCTCGTTTGTTCATGCTGTGTGGGCGTTTTTCTATCTCTATGGCTTCTCTGATTATTAAGCACAGAGCTGGAGACAGAAGCCTGAAGATGATGAATGAGACTTCATCGAAACGTTGCCTAGATACTTCAAATCTTACGCGGGAGAAAACCCGAACAACCAAAGATCTACATATAAATACCCGCGAGAACCTCAGAAAACATATATATATATATATATATATTATAATTTTACACAAAGTAAGGACAAATCTAACGGAGGAAAAAAACAAAAAAAGTTCAAGAGAAGAAAAAATAATGAAATATGACACATATAGTTGCAATCTTATTAACTCCCCCACCCATCCCTCTTAGATGTTATGCAAAACCCTTCAGTCAATCTGGATCATTTTTAGTCCTCAATCTCTTAAATATATTACTGGGTTTCCCCCCACATTCCCCCACCAGTTCATATAAGGCAGGGGTTTCCATCCTTGTCAAGGTTGACTGGGGAATTCTGGGAGTTGAAGTCCACAAGTTGCCAAGGTTGAACACCTTTGATATATAAGGTTTCAGTCCTTCAGAAAAGTTTTCTTTTTCTCTCTCTCTCTGAGCAAACAAGCCAGTTTTGCCATCTTGACAAATTTTGACAACTCATTCCTCCAGAATTTCATTGCTCTTCCACCACTGTGAATGCAATTATCTGCAGGAGTGCTGCAGGAGGCTGTCCAGACCAAAAGTGAGGCATGGAGGGGGGAGACCAAAATAAAAATTAAACATTATCATACAGAAATGCTTCAAGAATGACCTGTATTAGTATCAACACATCATTCATTACATTTACATTCTCATGTAAATAATTGGATCGTATAGCTATAGCACAACATGTTACATTAATCTTTATTACTCAAGGCGTCGATGGAAAAGCAGGGTAGAATAGGGTAGGGTAGAGTAGAATAGAACAGAACAGAATAGAATACTTTATTTGGCCAAGTATAACAAGGAATTTGTTTCTTTTGTAGAAGCTCTCAAAGCAACATGTATGCCACAGGATATGCCACAGTTATGTATGTTAGCTATGCGACAGTAGATTCAACATTGTCACAAGCCTCGTATAAGTATGCTTTTATAGTTCCCTGTAATGAACAAGACTAATAGAAATCAGTCATGAGGTTTTGGTTTTAATTTTAACAAAATTGATGGTCTGTTTTGTTTGTGTGTGTGTTTGTTCATTTTAAGCTACCCTGTGTCACAGTTTTCCATTTGGAGGGTCTTATAAATGTCATAGATGATAGATGATAGATAGATAGATAGATAGATAGATAGATAGATAGATAGATAGATAGATAGATAGATAATCTTGAAGGATTTTGGTTATATGAGCAAAATATGAGATTTTACATTTTCATCATCCTTCACTATGATGGGAGTTGTAATTCAGTAACATTAGAAGAGCCGGTATTACCTATGACCAGGATTAAATAAAATATGCTTTTAAAAATAATAAAATTTATTTTTAAACAAACTAGTAAGACATATGGTTGCAATTTATCTGGATACTTTTGTCTGAAAATTCAGATGTATGATGTCCCTGGAGCAATTTAATCAGAAAACAACTAGAAAGGGATTTATTTATCTTTTGTCGCCATTAAAATGGACTTCTCTATCACTGTTTTTCAAAGT